>NC_136852.1:36564478-36680289 GCF_951799975.1 Gobius niger | reverse complement strand
CTCTCTGGCGGGCCAACGGAATTGTTTCGGTGGGCCAATTTTGGCCCGCGGGCCCCACTTTGGGCACCCCAGGTGTAGAGGGTAAACGTGCACTTATAACACGGTGGAAACATGGATGAAATATTTGGAGACTCAAAGCACAGCTGTTTCTCTAGAGACAAAGATTCAGGAAATGTATTTGCTAAAATATTTATTCCGAGCATTTCGTACACAGGGAAACTCTGTACTGAGCCTGCAATAATTCAGATTTCAATAGAATAATATTTATTTATCGATCCTTTATCCATGAGGACTTTTATATGTGGCTCTTTTGTGATTCCTCTGCTCACACAGTAAACTCATTTACATATCACTAAACATGCGTGTCTAAATCAGGTGCCACACGCCCTCAGAGAGATCTGTGCTTTGATTTTGTGACATACATTCCAATTTGCTCAGAGGGATTTTGGATCTGGTTTCATTTTAAAATAATTTTGCAATTAGTGGGAAAAAATCCATAAAAAAACATCAGTCTGAGACTTCACGACCCACACACTCCTCCAGCTGCTCTGGAAACCTTCAACATGTGGTTAATCCCGGACACGTTTGGAGTCTGCAGGAGCTGCTGAATGAAACATTGAATCAGTAAATAATGAAACATGTGATTGTGAAGACACGCATGTGTTTGAGAACAGACTGGCCCAAAAGCCAAAAACAAAACAATTACTTGGTTTAGAATTCATTTAGTTTGATTTGATTTCCTCTTTAGACCTGCGCTTTAGGCCTGATTCTGTGGAGGGTCAAATATTTGCGCTTAAATCCAGATCCTGAATGTGCAGCTCGCGCTTGTGGCATTCGCTTGTTATTGACCGAGCGAAATCAAATGTCCACATTCTGCGGTGACCTCCACAAAAAGCAACAAAACCTCCCAAAAAACGAGAGGGAGGGAGCTCGGACAGAGGACGCACCTGCTCCCGCTGACCTTAATCCAGCCACCACAAAGGAGCCGGCCCGACTCAGGAGGAACGCCACGGAAACACATGACGGAAACACACCACGGAAATACACCACAGAAACACGCACCACAGAGGCCGCTATAGCAGGCGTGTCAGCCCAGTGCCTGGTCAGCCGCTGTGTCCAGCTTTTCCATAACAAAGGCCAAGGCCAAACCGGTCTGACCAGGTATAGCTTTTGGGACCGACCTCTTGCTGTGGCCAAAGCGCTGACCCGTGTCTGATGTGCCGTGAACAGACTCTGGCCTCTGATTGGTCAACGAGAGAGTGGACAGTCCTCAATATTGACACTCAGGTCACACAGATTTAATATTTCACGTCATACGGTTGTTCTAAAAGGGGATTTTGATGATATTAGCATTTAGCCGCTGAAAAAACAGCTCGATAATCCTCCTGAGATAACGATGGGTTAGGCACAATTAAAGACACCAGGCTGGTTTTTGTAAAAATAAAAATCGAAATCTTGTACTAATGAGGGCTCGAGGGCGGAGTCTACAGTGAAGATCCCATAGCGACTACACCACTGTCTCCCATAGCGACTACACCACTGTCTCCCATAGCGACTACACCACTGTCTCCCATAGCGACTACACCACTGTCTCCCATAGCGACTACACCACTGTCTCCCATAGCGACTACACCACTGTCTCCCATAGCGACTACGCCACTGTCTCCCATAGCGACTACACCACTGTCTCCCATAGCGACTATGCCACTGTCTCCCATAGCGACAACACCACTGTCTCCCATAGCGACTACGCCACTGTCTCCCATAGCGACTACACCACTGTCTCCCATAGCGACTACGCCACGGTCTCCCATAGCGACTACACCACGGTCTCCCATAGCGACTACGCCACTGTCTCCCATAGCGACTACGCCACTGTCTCCCATGGCGACTACACCACTGTCTCCCATGGCGACGACACCACTGTCTCCCATAGCGACTACACCACTGTCTCCCATAGCGACCACACCACTGTCTCCCATAGCGACTACGCCACTGTCTCCCATAGCGACCACGCCACTGTCTCCCATAGCGACGACGCCACTGTCTCCCATAGCGACAACACCACTGTCTCCCATAGCGACTACACCACTGTCTCCCATAGCGACCACACCACTGTCTCCCATAGTGACCACACCACTGTCTCCCATAGCGACCACACCACTGTCTCCCATAGCGACCACACCACTGTCTCCCATAGCGACCACACCACTGTCTCCCATAGCGACTACACCACTGTCTCCCATAGCGACTACACCACTGTCTCCCATAGCGACTACACCACTGTCTCCCATAGCGACTACGCCACTGTCTCCCATAGCGACTACGCCACTGTCTCCCATAGCGACTACGCCACTGTCTCCCAGAGCGACTACGCCACTGTCTCCCATAGCGACTACACCACTGTCTCCCATAGCGACTACACCACTGTCTCCCATAGCGACCACACCACTGTCTCCCAT
Source organism: Gobius niger (assembly GCF_951799975.1). Classification (NCBI taxonomy): domain Eukaryota; kingdom Metazoa; phylum Chordata; class Actinopteri; order Gobiiformes; family Gobiidae; genus Gobius; species Gobius niger. Next base: position 36,677,827 of record NC_136852.1, on the reverse strand, counting down.
AGCGACGACACCACTGTCTCCCATAGCGACGACACCACTGTCTCCCATAGCGACGACACCACTGTCTCTCATAGCGACTACACCACTGTCTCCCATGGCAACGACACCACTGTCTCCCATAGCGACTACACCACTGTCTCCCATAGCGACTACACCACTGTCTCCCATAGCGATTACGCCACGGTCTCCCATAGCGACTACGCCACTGTCTCCCATAGCGACTACGCCACTGTCTCCCATAGCGACTACGCCACTGTCTCCCATAGCGACTACACCACTGTCTCCCATAGCGACTACACCACTGTCTCCCATAGCGACTACACCACTGTCTCCCATAGCGACTATGCCACTGTCTCCCATAGCGACTACACCACGGTCTCCCATAGCGACTACGCCACTGTCTCCCATAGCGACTACACCACTGTCTCCCATAGCGACTACGCCACTGTCTCCCATAGCGACTACGCCACTGTCTCCCATAGCGACTACGCCACTGTCTTACTGTCTCCCATAGCGACTACACCACTGTCTCCCATAGCGACTACACCACTGTCTCCCATAGCGACTACACCACTGTCTCCCATAGCGACTACACCACTGTCTCCCATAGCGACTACACCACTGTCTCCCATAGCGACTATGCCACTGTCTCCCATAGCGACTACACCACGGTCTCCCATAGCGACTACGCCACTGTCTCCCATAGCGACTACACCACTGTCTCCCATAGCGACTACGCCACTGTCTCCCATAGCGACTACGCCACTGTCTCCCATAGCGACTACGCCACTGTCTTACTGTCTCCCATAGCGACTACACCACTGTCTCCCATAGCGACTACACCACTGTCTCCCATAGCGACTACACCACTGTCTCCCATAGCGACTACACCACTGTCTCCCATAGCGACTACACCACTGTCTCCCATAGCGACTATGCCACTGTCTCCCATAGCGACTACACCACGGTCTCCCATAGCGACTACGCCACTGTCTCCCATAGCGACTACACCACTGTCTCCCATAGCGACTACGCCACTGTCTCCCATAGCGACTACACCACGGTCTCCCATAGCGACTACACCACTGTCTCCCATAGCGACTACACCACTGTCTCCGATAGCGACTACACCACTGTCTCCGATAGCGACTACGCCACTGTCTCCCATGGCGACTACACCACTGTCTCCCATGGCGACGACACCACTGTCTCCCATAGCGACTACACCACTGTCTCCCATAGCGACCACACCACTGTCTCCCATAGCGACTACGCCACTGTCTCCCATAGCGACCACGCCACTGTCTCCCATAGCGACTACGCCACTGTCTCCCATAGCGACTACACCACTGTCTCCCATAGCGACTACACCACTGTCTCCCATAGCGACCACACCACTGTCTCCCATAGCGACCACACCACTGTCTCCCATAGCGACCACACCACTGTCTCCCATAGCGACTACACCACTGTCTCCCATAGCGACTACACCACTGTCTCCCATAGCGACTACACCACTGTCTCCCATAGCGACGACACCACTGTCTCCCATAGCGACTACACCACTGTCTCCCATGGCAACGACACCACTGTCTCCCATAGCGACTACACCACTGTCTCCCATAGCGACTACACCACTGTCTCCCATAGCGACTACACTACTGTCTCCCATAGCGACTACACCACGGTCTCCCATAGCGACTACACCACTGTCTCCCATAGCGACTACGCCACTGTCTCCCATAGCGATTACGCCACGGTCTCCCATAGCGACTACGCCACTGTCTCCCATAGCGACTACGCCACTGTCTCCCATAGCGACTACGCCACTGTCTCCCATAGCGACTACGCCACTGTCTCTCATAGCGACTACGCCACTGTCTCCCATAGCGACTACGCCACTGTCTCCCATAGCGACTACGCCACTGTCTCCCATAGCGACTACGCCACTGTCTTACTGTCTCCCATAGCGACTACACCACTGTCTCCCATAGCGACTACACCACTGTCTCCCATAGCGACTATGCTACTGTCTCCCATAGCGACTACGCCACTGTCTCCCATAGCGACTACACCACGGTCTCCCATAGCGACTACGCCACTGTCTCCCATAGCGACTACACCACTGTCTCCCATAGCGACTACGCCACTGTCTCCCATAGCGACTACGCCACTGTCTCCCATAGCGACTACACCACTGTCTCCCATAGCGACTACGCCACTGTCTCCCATGGCGACTACACCACTGTCTCCCATGGCGACGACACCACTGTCTCCCATAGCGACTACACCACTGTCTCCCATAGCGACTACGCCACTGTCTCCCATGGCGACTACACCACTGTCTCCCATGGCGACGACACCACTGTCTCCCATAGCGACTACGCCACTGTCTCCCATAGCGACGACGCCACTGTCTCCCATAGCGACCACACCACTGTCTCCCATAGCGACCACACCACTGTCTCCCATAGCGACCACACCACTGTCTCCCATAGCGACTACACCACTGTCTCCCATAGCGACTACGCCACTGTCTCCCATAGCGACTACGCCACTGTCTCCCATAGCGACTACACCACTGTCTCCCATAGCGACTACACCACTGTCTCCCATAGCGACTACACCACTGTCTCCCATAGCGACGACACCACTGTCTCCCATAGCGACGACACCACTGTCTCTCATAGCGACTACACCACTGTCTCCCATGGCAACGACACCACTGTCTCCCATAGCGACTACACCACTGTCTCCCATAGCGACTACACCATTGTCTCCCATAGCGACTACACCACTGTCTCCCATAGCGACTACGCCACTGTCTCCCATAGCGACTACACCACTGTCTCCCATAGCGATTACGCCACGGTCTCCCATAGCGACTACGCCACTGTCTCCCATAGCGACTACGCCACTGTCTCCCATAGCGACTACGCCACTGTCTCCCATAGCGACTACACCACTGTCTCCCATAGCGACTACGCCACTGTCTCCCATAGCGACTACGCCACTGTCTCCCATAGCGACTACACCACTGTCTCCCATAGCGACTACGCCACTGTCTCCCATAGCGACCACACCACTGTCTCCCATAGCGACTACATCACTGTCTCCCATAGCGACTACACCACTGTCTCCCATAGCGACTACATCACTGTCTCCCATAGCGACTACACCACTGTCTCCCATAGCGACTACGCCACTGTCTTACTGTCTCCCATAGCGACTACACCACTGTCTCCCATAGCGACTACACCACGGTCTCCCATAGCGACGGGTATGCCTGGAGCGTTGTAAAGGCCACCGTGATCGAAAAGCTGCTGGGTCACAGATATCAACTTTTTTTTTCCACAGAAAATAATGCACCTTTAAGTTACACTTATTAATCCCTGTAGGGAGATTGGTTCTCTATGTTTGACCCGTCCTGAGCATAGCCATAATATCAATAGACTGTCATTACTCACTCCTCCCCGTTTGACAAAATAACTACGCTCCAGGGGGAAGTCATGGCGGATTTCCAGACTCCTCCTCCCCAGCTCTGACGAAGCATGTTCCTAAAAAGGGCGGGATCTTCATTAGAAGCCCATGCGTGACGTGTAGTTCGGTCGTAGCCGCGCAGCTCCAATGCTAACAGTCCGGCTCAGGGTCCATCTCCAGATGTGGAACCCAGCTTATGGTCAGAAACACCTAGCTGGAGGATCAACCTATTGTACATGTTTTTTGATTTGTGTTTTTCTTTTAGAAAAGGATCAGAAGAATAATGGTGCTGGTAAACACACCTAACATTACACATAAAGGCCTCATCTGGTATTGGGAAACCATGTTGATGAGTCCTGAAACATGAGAGCAGCAATAACACGCTCTTAACATATCAACATTTCTACACACGCTTCATAATCACATTTTAGACACTTTTTCTTTGGTGCTGAACATTTTGAACAGAATCTGCAAACTTTTAGGTTAAGGACATTCAAGTCATTTGGATTGAAAGAGCAGAACTGGACAAGCCTCTTTGACCTCGAAGTAGCTCTGTGTCGCTTTTGTTCCATAAAAGAACCTGATGATGTAAAAAGGTTTATAATATAGAGTTCATACAAGTGTAATGTGTGGCTCAGACACATCATGCACTCATTATGTTTTCCATTAATGGTGAGTTAAAGCTTTAACTTTGACAGTCCTAGTTTTCTTTTTTTTTTAAGTCAATAGGGAGTTTGCAAATTCACTGCAACTTAAGTCAGACAAAGGTGATGTGCTGGTGCCTCTGATCACAAGCTTCATTTGGGTGACCTGAGTTAGTCAAGAAATGTCCTTAGAGCAGCCATTCCCAAAGTACGGGACATCACAGCCCCCGTATTGTTCCAAAAACCTCCCAGGGCCCCCCAATAATGGTCATTTACTCTATTATGAAAGAATGAGTTATTATTTTATAGCAAACATTCCATGTAAATCATCTACACACAAGGGCTCATATTACTCCACTTCTTCACTTTTGGTTTCCATTTTAAAGTCCTGGTGCTGACCTTCAGAGCCTTACATGGTCGAGCTCCCTCAACATTAGAGACTCATTATGATCCGAGGTCTCAGGATCAGAACCTGCTCATGATCCTTCGCGTCCATGTCAGGACCTGAGATCACACCTTCAACGCTGTGGAACCATCGTCCACCGGCCTGACGTCGGCTTCATTCTGTTGGTTTGACTTATTTTTGTTCAACATAAATCACACACACACAAAAAAACAACAATTTGAATCAATTAGCAATATATTTTTCAATTAAAGAGCACTGGTCCTTGAAGAGGTGAGTTTTCATTTATCTGCCTGTTATTGGCTGCAAACAATACACTGATATGACACTTTGATCACTTTATTTTTCCTTTCGGTTCCGATGGAATTTCAACACCTAAACAAGTTTCCATTTCACTTTGTATGTCTTTCGAAAAATGTCTTCATTTTGGACAGTCCCAAAATCCATGACCACAGCCCCTCCTGCAGAGGTCTGAGCGAAGGACTGGACAGTGTCCGTTCCCAGTCCTCATCCTTTAGAATTCTGTTCATTTTCACTAAATGTCTATGGCAGGGGTACGCAACGTCAGGCCCGGGGGCCAAAACCGGCCCTCCATCATCAAACTCTGGCCCTCGAGATGATTTTGAGAAATATTATGACCCAAATCAGAGATCAATATAAAGTACTCTAGCAATGTGGAAAATACTGTCAATTCCTTAAAATATCTTAGCAGAGCACCCTTTAAGGTCATAATCCTAAAAGAAGAATCATCTAAAGGAAGAAATGACTACTACTAATTCATCTACTTGAATTAAGAGATTAAATCTAAAGTTTGAGTAGATTTGATCTGGCCTTAGGGGAAATAAAACCTATTCTTGCCAATGGAACAGGCACAAGTTTTTTTTCTTAATTCAGATAATTTTGTATAATTTCAAGTGAAAATTGAATATTTTTTACAGTAAAAGTTCAGTTGTCTGATTTCCAGTGGGATTTCCATTTCTTCCATTGGCATTAGTGTTTTTTATCTGATCTTAGACTAGTTCAAAACGACTCAAATTTAACATAACATTTTTTAAATTCAAGCGAATTTAACTCATTTATCTAATTTAAGATGGACATTTTTCCAGTGTATATGATGTACAACACTGGCATATGTAGAAAGTGATGCTTTACGTCAATTGCTTCAATTGGAGGGTCCGGTCCTTGGTCTTTTGACGATGAAGAAAACCGGCCCTCCACCGAGCAAACTTGCCTCCTGCTGGAGCAAGATATCATTTTTATGTATCTACTACTATTGCTCTTCTAATTGCTGAAATAAGCAAGTGCTTTATTGTCATTCATTCATTCTATCTTTATTAAGGACACATGATCCACATTATTGTACAAGCGTACAACGACAAAGTGTTCAGGTGTCAGTCCACTGTGTGTCAGCCTGCGTCACCTGTAGCATCTGGAAGAAACCGGTCTCCTCTGAACCGGTGCAGCGCCCCCTGGGTTTGTCCCTGTCTCAGAGCGTGGTGTCCTGCACTGGTCAGCTCCACAACAGTCTTTCACCATCTCTTCGTTTGTCCCGGTTTTGTTTCCTGTAGCTCTTCCATTGTGTCTGTGAAAGGTGCTATATAAATAAATATATGGTGTGCAGGTGTCATGCCCCAGTACAGCCTTCTGTCCTCCAGAGCTCCAGGAACATTCAGATGAAAACATGCCACCAGGTCTGATTTGAAAGTCAGGTCCATCAGCTTTAACACAGTCACAGACGGCTCTGTGTGTGAACAGCGCCCTCTCTTGGCCACTGTTGCCTTTGAACGCTCGCCTTGTTTCAAAATCTGTTTACATGAAACCTTTGAAATGTAGAGACATCCGTTTGAAACGTTTTCTGTAGATGGCTGGCGTAAACATGAGGAAGTTTTATGTCATTTTATATTTTCAAATAAAAAAATTAGCCGTTTTTTGCCCAAAATGTCCTATATTTTCGTGACATGTTAATAATGGAGCCAGGTTTATTTTGTGACGTATTAGTCAGTTACACTTTTTCGAAGGTATTTTAGATCTTGTTAATAACAAAACTCACTTGATTATTTATCTTTAATTATGCAGATGAATAAATCCGTCTGAAAAAACCTTCAAAATAATGTTAAAGTGCATGACAGGTTTAAATGTGTTTGAAAATAAGACTTACAGTATTTAGATGGATATCTGTCATTAAGTGAAGAAATTTGGGGCAGAAAAGTTGTTTTGATTTGAGTTTTTAATGGTAGAGTTTAATATTGTCCAACAATTATCCTGTTTTTATCCCCGACACGGTCTTCTTTAAGACGTAAACAGTCTGCAGAGCATGTACAGGCTGCAGACACTGCTCTCACCTTGCAGCAGCAGGGTCACGGGTTCAACTCCTGGGCCAGGTTTGAACGTCATCCTTCTGATTTATATTTTTGAAAAGGTCTGATGTAAGGTTGTCAATAGATTTTTTTTAAAATCGCGATTAATTGCACTTGTGAAATGCGATTAATTGCAATTAATCGCAGTTAATTTTTTTCTAATGATTATGTTCATTTTCAATACTTATCCCACATAAAACACTTACATTTAAAGCATGTGATTACTGATTGCACATTTCATTAACCAAATCCACAGTTTCATATTTATGTGAAAAGCCTGACAGCTGATAGAGACTTTTTAGAGACTTTTTCTTTTCTGCTGGACCTTCTGGACAGAAACTGCAAACTTTTAGGTTCATGAAGTAGAAGATAAGGACAAAATGTAAATATTTTTTGTTTAAATAGGATAATTAAATTAATGGCGATTAATTATTTTTGCGATTAATCGCGATAAATGTTGACAGCCCAAGTCTGATGATTATTTGGAAGTAATTCACGAACCTGACACTTCCATTATTCATCATTCTGAATACTGTCTCTAAAGTCATCTTTTTCATCACTAACATAAAACTAAATGAGACTGAACTGTGACTAGCATGTCTCACCGTAACAGAATGACGTCTGCACATGAACTGTGAGAGCAAAAGCCCGAGAGCTTCAGTCTTTCAAACACCGGAGACTTAAAGGTGAATTGACAGTGTTTCACGGTGTTTTGTGCAGATTCCTCTGAACTCGGAGAGGCCGGGTCTCGCTCTGAGGAAACAAAGACATTAGAAATAAACACGTGCAAATGAATAAATGAGAGTGATATTTTAACTTCCACGTACACCTCCTAAAGGCAGGGCTTTTACAAGTATTTGTATTAAACATAAACCCGTCCCTGGCTTTCCTGGAGGTACTAAAAAAAAGAATACTGCGAAACACAGATCTGCAGATCAAATTCAACAATGAATCTGATGTGAAATACATGCTTCGTGTATGTCAAGCACAGAAATGTGTATTCCATTGTATTCACTCAAGTCCATACATATTTGAGGGGTTCAATTCAACATTTTTATTTGAATGCAACAAACGTGAAGTAAAAATGGTTTGTGTTTACTGTTTGCGAGCGGATTTTTAAGCCCCACCCACCACCAATCATCCAATCAGAGACAGAACGGTGCAGGTGAAGAGAGAACAAAGTAACTGTAGTATTGCAGTACTCTTTACAGTATTTATACCTGTAGTACTCTTTACAGTATTTATACCTGTAGTACTCTGCTGAGGTGCTCCTGGGACAGACAGTGCTTACAGTATTTATACCTGTAGTACTCTTTACAGTATTCATACCTGTAGTACTCTTTACAGTATTCATACATGTAGTACTCTTTACAGTATTTATACCTGTAGTACTCTTTACAGTATTTATACCTGTAGTACTCTTTACAGTATTTATACCTGTAGTACTCTGCTGAGGTGCTCCTGGGACAGACAGTGCATACAGTATTCATACCTGTAGTACTCTTTACAGTATTTATACCTGTAGTACTCTGCTGAGGTGCTCCTGGGACAGACAGTGCTTACAGTATTCATACCTGTAGTACTCTTTACAGTATTTATACCTGTAGTACTCTGCTGAGGTGCTCCTGGGACAGACAGTGCTTACAGTATTCATACCTGTAGTACTCTTTACAGTATTTATACCTGTAGTACTCTGCTGAGGTGCTCCTGGGACAGACAGTGCTTACAGTATTTATAGCTGTAGTACTCTTTACAGTATTTATACCTGTAGTACTCTGCTGAGGTGCTCCTGGGACAGACAGTGCTCGTCTCTCGTCTTTTCTCTGAAGAAGAATCTGTGACAGAGTCGACAGACGAAGCCGCTCGCCGGGACCACGTACGACTCTCCTACAACAAACATGTACAATAGTCAAAGCAGGTTCAGAGACGTGTTTAAAATGTGGAAACTGAAGTAAATCTGATCCCGCTTCAGTGAGTGCTTACCGTGGGTCATGTGAGGGCTGAACTCCTGCAGAAAAACAGACAAAACTTTCAGCACAACATAATTATGGAGAAAAGTTCCTCTTTAATGTTTAGGAGCGAAAATTTAAAAGTCTTTCTTTACACTTTCCCAAAAAAAACTTTATTTCACCACATTCTAGAAGGTCATGTGATCATTTGAGTTGGAGCAGGGGCCGATACGACTCAACAGGAGAGACCGTTTTGTCAGGCCGACATGTTTCTGATCAAACATCAGTCAGATCCAATCATCTGTCAGCACACGTGTTGACCGCACTTCATTTCCCATCATCCCTCTGGCCTTTGCAGTTCAGGCTGGTGAGCCCAGGAAGTGAAAACCACCCGCTCACCTGACTCACCTGTTGTCTCCACGCCTTTGTGAGGCAGTCATGTGACCTCAGTGCATGTGTGCCGAGAGAGATGATCCTGCACTTTGCGACAGTTTTTGTTTATTGGGGATAAGTCCAGCCATTACAGAGACATAAACCAGAAACCACTACCACAATAGAAATCTTAACATCAGAAACAGCCAAACATTTAAGTTGGTGCAGCTGTGACTTCACCTGAACACAAAGCACACACACACAGATCTTTTCTACTCGGGATGCACCGATACCACTTTTTCTAAAACCGATACGAGTACTTTGATTTAAGTACTCGCCGATACCGAATACCGATACGAGTACAAGGCATTTTCTTCAACATTCTTACTTTTTTCACAGCAGATTGGTTTGTAATTAGTTAATTTACTCATGTACATTTCCTTAAGTAAAGTATGCGACACATTTAAGAGCAGTTATATTAGAATTGTGCTGATGCCATTTATTTATTTTATTTTCATTCAATATAATTTTTAATTTTTATTGCTCTGTCCATCATAGACAGAAAAGCCCATGTCCAAAAGCTCCCAATGCCTGTGCTTTATTCATTTAAGTATTTTTATTTAACAATAGTATTGAGATGTTGCTCTTTTCATCTTTACTTCAGCTCCTGTAGATTTTCTTGTGTGTTTGTAGTAACTTAGCGAGTAGCTACAGCGTTTTCATTCTTCTGCTGCAGCTCATTTTCGCTCAATATAAACATGCTGTATCGCTTTGATTTGGATTTTCTGAGGACTTGTTAGTCGCTGGGTTAGTTTTTCAGATGAATAAACCCCTGGGCATAAAACGGCGTCAGAATGGCCAAAACTGCTAGCCGCGAGTTAGCAACGTTAGCCTGTATGTTGTAAACACTGCAGACGCTGCAGCACTAACAACATTAAGCTCTGGTTAAATCCACTAAACAATTCTCCAGTTTGTTGCTATTTTCTCTCCTCAGCTGAGAGCTGCGCCTCGTAGGTGCGCTGGCCGCACGTCAAATGGTATCGGTTTCTGGTATCGGGACCTCATGAATGTGAGCGAGTATGAGTACAAGCATGTGGTATCGGCCCGATACCCAATATTGGTATTGGTGCATCCCTATTTTCTACCAAGAAAAGGTCTTTGCCATATAAAAGTCTTTAATGTAAAGTGCATCCAGGTGGGACTTACAAACACTATTTTGAGCCTCAGCCTTGTAATTTGAAATGTCTGTAAGAATGAAAGTGATCAAATCCAGGTCTGGAGCTCCTCCTGCTGGCAGCTTTATGAATAACTTCTTTAACTTCAGTTTGGATTTACAGCTTCAACTTGGCCTGATGAACTTTGCACCGATATAATGTTAGATTATGGCCTTTGAAAATATGGAGGATAGTTTGGGGTTTAAAAAATGACACTGTTGTATCCAGGAAGTACAGAACGAAGCGCTGATGCCATAGAAGAAGAAACAGCTAAATGAAACAACTTTGCCTGAGGATTAACTCTAAAAAACTCTGTCTTTGACGAAGGAGCAACATTATTACATGGTATCAACCTAAAACATTTGCTCCTCACCTCAGTTTGAACTTCTTCCATCAGCTCCTCTGCGTCACCTCCGTCCTCACTGTCTCCTCTTTCGGTCTCCTTGTCTCCTATCTTTTCTAGCTTTCCTTCGTTCCCATCCTCCGCTTCTGCTTCTGGCCACGCCTCATTTCTCCCTGTCCTCTCCTCTATGTCTCCTTGCCCCGTTTCCTTCTGTCCTATGTCCTTGTCTCCTCCCTCGTCTCCCGTCAGTCCCTGAGCGTCTCCCTTCAGTCCCAGAGCGTCTCCCTTCAGTCCCTGAGCGTCTCCCTTCAGTCCCTGAGCGTCTCCCTTCAGTCCCTGAGCGTCTCCCTTCAGTCCCAGAGCGTCTCCCTTCAGTCCCTGAGCGTCTCCCTTCAGTCCCTGAGCGTCTCCCTTCAGTCCCTGAGCGTCTCCCTTCAGTCCCTGAGCGTCTCCCTTCAGTCCCTGAGCGTCTCCCTTCAGTCCCAGAGCGTCTCCTTTCAGTCCCAGAGCGTCTCCTTTCAGTCCCTGAGCGTCTCCCTTCAGTCCCTGAGCGTCTCCCTTCAGTCCCAGAGCGTCTCCTTTCAGTCCCAGAGCGTCTCCTTTCAGTCCCTGAGCGTCTCCCTTCAGTCCCTGAGCGTCTCCCTTCAGTCCCAGAGCGTCTCCTCTCTGTCCCAGAGCGTCTCCTCTCTGTCCCAGAGCGTCTCCCTTCAGTCCCAGAGCGTCTCCCTTCAGTCCCTGAGCGTCTCCTCTCTGTCCCTGTGAGTCTCCTCTCTGTCCCAGGGCGTCTCCTCTCTGTCCCAGGGCGTCTCCTCTCTGTCCCAGGGCGTCTCCTCTCTGTTCCAGGGCGTCTCCTCTCTGTCCCAGGGCGTCTCCTCTCTGTTCCAGGGCGTCTCCTCTCTGTTCCAGGGCGTCTCCTCTCTTTTCCAGGGCGTCTCCTCTCTGTCCCTGTGAGTCTCCTCTCTGTCCCTGTGAGTCTCCTCTCTGTCCCTGTGAGTCTCCTCTCTGTCCCAGGGCGTCTCCTCTCTGTCCCAGGGCGTCTCCTCTCTGTTCCAGGGCGTCTCCTCTCTGTTCCAGGGCGTCTCCTCTCTGTTCCAGGGCGTCTCCTCTCTTTTCCAGGGCGTCTCCTCTCTGTCCCTGTGAGTCTCCTCTCTGTCCCTGTGAGTCTCCTCTCTGTCCCTGTGAGTCTCCTCTCTGTCCCTGTGAGTCTCCTCTCTGTCCCTGTGAGTCTCCTCTCTGTCCCAGGGCGTCTCCTCTCTGTCTTCTCTCTCGTGTCTTGGACTCGCTCTCGAAGCAGCCGACTGCGTCCACCGTGATCATCTCCTCGTCCTGCGCCTCCTCCAGCTCCACCTGGAGAAGTTTGAAAAGTGAAGATTAAAATGTTTTATAAAATAGCTGTAAGTGGAAAAACTCTGTCAATTTGAAATTTGTCCTTGTTTTTTTGGAGGGGGGGGGGTTCAAAAGTCAGTAAATGGGTCAGGATAAGTAACCATCCCCTCCAGGTTTTCACGATCTTGCGTTCGCAACTATCAACGCAAAAGCATGAAATCAGTGACGCTTTGCAACTCAAAACTGAGTCCTGAGAAGACAAACATAGTTCTACCTCATCTGGATAGAATTGAAAACACAAACTGCACTGTACGAGAGAAAGAGTTCATTCGTTTAAATGACCTCTGCCCAGCTGGCTGCTCTGCTGTCAGGAAGCCCCGCCCCTGTCGCTGTGGTGGTGGCCTGGTATTGTGCAAAGAGATGTCCAAAAATGCAAAGTGATCCAGTCCCAAGAATACCAGATCTGTCTAAATCCGTCAACTGGTAACATTGAATAAGAAAAGTCCTAAATATTTGTCAGACATGATCAATTCGCTTGTGTGTCCTGGTGCTCCTGCTAACTCTGTTTTGTGTGACGCTGACAGCAATGCCCTTTTAGGATTTGTCACTAGCAAGATAAAGATGGATAGGATAAAATCCCGCCCTTTCCGTGTGGTACCCTTGCTGTCTTTGAGCCTGTCTCTAGCATGTGGTTTACAAACACAAAGTGTTTATCTGATTGTTATTACTGCAGCACTATTTTAAAAGAGTCCTCTCACCTGTTGCTTGTGCTCGCGGCTCTTCATGTGCTCCACAAACTTCCTGGGCGTCCGGAAGTGTCTCTTGCACACGGAGCAGAACGGGCGCGACGACTTCTTACTCTCCTGGAGGAAACATTCAGATCATCACCTCAGGGCTCAGGCAAAAAGCATCCACAGACTGTTGGTCAGAAACAGAGTAACCAGAGGCCGTCCACAAACTATTTGCCTTATTCAGGAATTCATGTGGGCGGCGCCATCTTGTGTTCATGGCCAAACTGCAGCTCATCCTGGCCTATTGTACATGTTTTTAGTGGCAGGGGAAACCAGAGTACCCAGAGGAAACCTACACAGACACGGGGAGTACATGCCAACTCCACACAGAAAGGCCCCGTCCTTGGTGGGAATCGAACCCGGACCTTCTAGCTGTGAAGCACGCGCACTAACCGCTGTATCATACGGTACAGTACCGCGAAATCTTGTGATATATCGCAAAATCGATTTATGTCCAATGTTCAATTTACAGAGCCTCTCGAAAGTATTCATACACCTTGAACTTTTGCACATTTTGTCATGTTTACAACCCTAAACATAAAGATTCTATTTTTATTTTTTTACTGAACGTGCACACACAAGTAACAGACAACTGTGAAGTGAAAGCAAAATGATACATGATTCTGTTATTTTTCAAAAAATAGAAAACTGAAAAGTGGGGCGTGCATAAGTATTCATACAGCATGCATGAATACTTTGTGGAACCCCCTTTTGCTGCAATAACAGCAGCAAGTCTTGGGGTTTGACTCTACAAGATTAGCACATGTAGAGACTGAGATTTTAGCCCATTCATCTTTAAAAAACAACTCAAGCTCTGTCACATTAGAAGGAGAGCGTTTGTGAACAGCAGTTTTCAGATTATTCCACAGATTTTCAATAGGATTTAGGTCAGGACTTTGACTGAGCCATTCTAACACATTAATATGTTTTTATTGAACCATTCCATTGTAGATTTATTCAAACGGGATTTCTTATGGCCTCCTTTCAATAATGGCTTTCTTCTTGCCACTCGTCCATGAAGGCCAGAATTGTGTAGATACGACTTATAGTTGTCCCATGTACAGATTCCCCCAGCTCAGCAACAGGACTTCACAGTTCCTCCAGAGTTATCTTGGGGCACTTGGTTGCATTTCTTACCAGTTCTCTCCTTTTTCGCTCTGATATTTTAGGTGGACGACCACGTCTTGGTAAGTTGGCAGTGGTGCTTTACTCTTTCCATTTCTGAATGATGGATTGAACAGTTGCTCCGTGAGATGTTTAAATCTTGGGAAATCTTTGTATAACTTAAGGCTGCTTTAAACTTCTCCACAGCTTTATCCCTGACCTCTCTGGTGCTCCTCGACCTTCATGATGTTGTTTAGTGACCAATACACTCCGACCACAGCTCTGAGGCCCTCACACAACAGCTGAAATTAAACTGAGAGTAGATTACACACAGGTGGCCTCTATTTAATGGTTAGGCCAAGGAGTGAACATTCTGGAGTCATTAGGAATGTTATAAAGGCAATTTAATGCACTCAGAAAATGCTGTATGAATACTTATGCACGCCCCACTTTTCACTTTTCTATTAAAAAAAAAAAAAAACAGAATCATGTATCATTTTGCTTTCACTTCACAGTTGTCTGTTACTTGTGTGTGAACGTTCAGTAAAAAAATAAAAATAAAATCTTTATGTTTAGGGTTGTAAACATGACAAAATGTGCAAAAGTTCAAGGTGTATGAATACTTTCGAGAGGCACTGTAACTTCAATAAATTGAAACGTCAGAGCCAACGACTCTTGGTTTGGTGTTACTATTGATGGGGACACGTGGGTCCCCATGGTCCCCACACAAACGTCCACCCATGGTCACACCCTCCTGCAGTGGCTCTGATTACTTCTGTAATGTATCTAAAGATATGACTTTCAGACTTAAACTCTGTATTCAGCTGTATGACGTAGTGTTTAAGGCAGAAAATGACCTTCAGTAAATGTTGAACATTGTAGTTTCCTGGTCGAACTGAATGGGACTGAATCTGTGAGAGTCATATTGTCAAACTGCTGAGTTCACGGACCTTGTGTTGTTTGCAGCGTCGGTGCAGGATGATGTCTCCAGTGAAGCTGCTCTGACACACGTCGCACCAGCGCTCAGCGACTCCCTGGCGCCCCCTGCAGGACACATCCACAATATACTTTACTCTGCTGTTCATACCGTATTTTTTTCCCGCAAAAGTTTCCCTCAAGGTCCATTATCCGCTGTATTTATCTGACCTGCCACACCTTGGTGAAGTCAAACTGGACACTTTTTATTGCCATAAAGGCAAAAAACTATTTCAAAAATCTATGTGTTTTTACCGCCATCAGATATGTAAGCAATTTGGATAAAGTATATTACATTGTGAAAATATGGATACATAAAAGAGAATTGGACTCAGGCTTTTAGGCAAAACTGTATGAGCTGAAAGAAAATAGACAGAAATCTTCAGCAAAAGCTGCACTTAAAGGGATATTTCAGGGCCTCATTTCCTAGTTATCCAGAGTGTTGCTGGTACCTGGAGATATTTTTTTTTTGTAATTCATGCAGTTCTTCTATTTGAAAAGTTACGTGGTGCTAGGCTAGTGCATGTCTATGGTATCAGCTAGCCTGTATTAAAAACAGTGTGACCCGCTCCACAGAGCACCTGAGGCAAATCACTTATAACACCAGACTAACCATATAAATGTCTGTGTCCATAGAATAATTTTTGGAATATAACTGACCTGCATCACATGAATGATTGCATTTTGAGGGACTATTTTCTAGCAGATCACTCCGCCGCTGCGTAGCTTATACAATCACAAAGCTGATGCTGCTCAAAGATAAGTTATTTTAAACGATTCTATGGACACAGCCTAGCGCAACATAACTCTCCAAATATAAGAACTGCATGAATTACAAAAAAAATATCTCCAGAAATCAGCAACACTCTGGATAACTAGGAAATGAGGCCCTATGTCAAAAATCCTGATTCGATTAAACGAAGGGACTTTTTGAGATTCAAATAAAGCAAAATTGATAAAACAAGCAACTTTTGGGGGGAAAAACATGTAGAGTTTGAGGTGAAACTGCAGCTGGATGCATTTTAGACGTTCATTTCTGTCCTTTAGACAAACTTATGCAGGAAAAAATGTTGCCAAATGTGTTTGTTTGGAGTGAATGGGACTTGGAGCAGGCGTACCCGGCGTGTTGTGCGACGGCGGCGCTCTGAGTGATGTGCAGCAGCCTCCGGTGATGCTCCGCTCCGCTCATGTGCAGCTCAAACGCCTGAAGACAAGAACGTGTGCATCCGGTTTGTCTTTGATTAGGTCTGAATGAGGGAGAAACCAGGGAACACTCGTGATCACACAAAAAGGTTTTCCTCACTCATGGTTAGTGGTGGTGTGAAGCCATTTATGTTTTGCTATTTTCAAATTATAATGACAAAAGAAACTTCCATAATGACCCTGATCAAAAGTTTCCATACCCTGGTGATCTTGGCCTGATAAAATGCACACGTCGACACAAAGGGATGTGAATGTTTGTTAAAGGTAAGCATCCTCACCTGAATGATTGTGTGTATATAAAAGGTCAGTGAGTTTTGGGGCTCTGACAGACCCTTGCATCTGTCATCCAGAGCTGCACTGACATTTCTGGTTTCTGAGTCATGGGGAAAGCAAAAGAATTGTCAGAGGATCTGTGAGGAAAGGTAGTTGAACTGTATAAAACAGGAAAGGGATATAAAATAGATATCCAAGGTACTGATAGTATCAATCAACAGTGAAAACAACTGGCAGGAAAATTGTGGTTAAAAAGACAAACAAAGAGGTAACTTCATCTGAAATACAAGACTCTACAAGAAGAAAGTTGTGTGACAACCTGCACCCGCCTGTGTATGGTCAGTCACTTATACACTCGCCTTCACCACACCCCTGTCCAGCCTCTCTCTCTGACCTCACACTCAACGCCCATCTCTGCCCCTTCGCCCATTCGCTCCCCCTGTTCTCTAGTACTCTAGTGCTCTAGTAAAATGGCATACCTTTGCGGGACAAGGAAGTAGCAGCCTCGGGTCCTGAGTTGGAGCAGAGCGTTAATAGTTGTACTCCTAACGAGGGTGTTTTATCCCTCCACAAACAAGTCCTTGCTGAACCCGGACCTACCACTTCCTGGTTGCTACAGTACGTCGGTGACGTCATTCCGCGCACGTACAGGTCCGCTTGGACTCTAGATTGTCCATCACTCTGGTGCTGGCTAGACCGCACTTCCACATTCCGTCAGTGTGACGTCGTTTGGTGCTCTCATAATACGCTGTGGAGCGGAAGAAATTGGGGGGGCACTTTCTGACTCCTTTGGACTTCTTTTTCCCTTTTGAGTGGGGATTTATTTTTGTGTATGGGGGGAAGAAAATGATGAACACTTATGTGATATTAGTCCTTGCTTATTTACAATACACACTTGCAAAACCCACCTGTTTTGTCTGTGTTGGTGGTGTTCAAACTATGTCATACATACAAAAGGGTTTATGCCATGTAGCACATGCCCTTGTGAGGATTGTAGCATTGTAAGGAAAACTCACCGACTATAGCAAACCCCTAGAATACACAGCGATACATACCCCTTTATCCTATACGTCAGGAGGGAAACCTGACTGGCACCCCTAAAACAACCTAACAATCATAATAAAAATAAAAACAATAACAAACCAACTGTCAATCCGTCACAGTTGTGTTCCTGTTTCAAGATGCACAATAAGGAGGCACTTGATGAAACATGGGCTGCATGGCCAAGTCACCAGAAGAAAGACATTACTTTGCAATTGCCACATTTCATTTGGAATGATATACCCCAAAATGGGACTTTTCGGTCATAACCAAAAACGTTACATTTGGAGGATCAACAAGGTTCTGTGATGAACGGTGCACCTCTCCTACAGTGTAACACGGAGGTGGATCACTGATGTTTTGGGGATGTGTGAGCTTCAGGGAACTTGGTCTAAACTGATTTCAGGATGAATGCAACATGTTATTAAAGAATACTGGAGGCAAAGTGTCACTCATCAGCCTGGAAGGTGCTCATGGGACGCACTTGGATGTTCCAACATGACAACGATCCAAAGCACAAGGCCATGTGGACCTCTCATTAGCTACAGCAGAATAAAGTGAAGGTTCTGGAGTGGCCATCTCAGTCTCCTGACCTCAATATCATTGAGCCACTCAGGGGAGTTACCTGGGCTCTGGGCAGTGCTTACTTTGTAAATTAGTATTTTCAGGAACACTTTTGGTTTGAAGTGATGGATTCGGCGAACAGGCCAAAACATTTGCCGGATCCTCCTAATTATGTCCCTGATCCTTTACCCTGAAAAACTGAAAATTGGGGGAATGTGTTCCCCCAAACGGGGGATCAAATTAAGCACTGGCTCAGGGGGAGTTACCTGGGCGGTGGGGGAGTTACCTGGGCTCTGGGGGAGTTACCTGGGCGGTGGGGAAGTTACCTGGGCTCTGGGGGAGTTACCTGGGCGGTGGGGGAGTTCCCTGGGCTCTGGGGAGTTACCTGGGCTCTGGGGGAGTAACCTGGGCTGTGGGGAAGTTACCTGGGCAGTGGGGCAGCTGCAGTGGCAGACGTGGCAGGTTGGTTGATCGGACGACGGCTCCTTTTCCCCGAACGCTCGGCTCTCACTGCTCCTCTGGATTGTCACCTTCAGGCCTCCTGCAGATGCCAGCTACGACAAGACACTACAGTGAACCTAGGATTCTCAGGCAGCATCAAACTCTCAAATGTGATACCGACATATTCGACCTTTGCCGTCTATAGATGTCAGTTGTGTTTTTCAGTGGGAACAGGTGCAACTTCCATGTAAAGATCTTATTTGTAGACATTATTTCATTGAGTCAGCAGGTGGCAACAGTGCTCTTTGGATGCCTGATCACAAGTAGCAGAAGTAGAAACCACACCTACTTCTTCTAATCTGACTGTGGTCTAAAACAAGGGAAGGATGGCAAAAGGCAATTTTATCTGGACTTCTCCTGTCCCATGTTAACTGATAAGGTGAATAGGAGGCATTAAAGGAAGCGTCACAGCTCCTTTCCTAACTACCTCCCAACTCCTTTCTTCTCTCCTTTCCTAACTACCTCCTTTCCTCTCACTCCCTCCTCTCTCCTTTCATCTCTCCCTCCCTCCTCTCTCACTCCCTCCTCTCTCCTTTCTCACTCCCTCCTCTCTCACTCCCTCCTCTCTCCTTTCTCACTCCCTCCTTTCCTCTCTCCTTTCCTAACTACCTCCTAACACCTTTCCTCTCTCCCTCCTCTCTCCTTTTCTAACTACCTCCTCTCTCCTTTCCTCTCTCCCTCCTCTCTCCTTTTCTAATTATCTCATCTCTCCTCTCCTTTCCTCTCTCCCTCCTCTCTCCTTTTCTAATTACCTCCTCTCTCCTCTCCTCTCTCCCTCCCCTCTCCTTTCCTCTCTCCCTCCTCTCTCCTTTTCTAACTACCTCCTCTCTCCTTTCCTCTCTCCCTCCTCTCTCCTTTTCTAATTACCTCCTCTCTCCCTCCTCTCTCCTTTCCTCTCTCCCTCCTCTCTCCTTTTCTAATTACCTCCTCTCTCCTTTCCTCTCTCCCTCCTCTCTCCCTCCCCTCTCCTTTCCTCTCTCCCTCCTCTCTCCTTTTCTAATTACCTCCTCTGTCCCTCCTCTCTCCTTTCTCACTCCCTCCTTTCCTAACTACCTCCTAACACCTTTCCTCTCTCCCTCCTCTCTCCTTTTCTAACTACCTCCTCTCTCCCTCCTCTCTCCCCTCTCCTTTCCTCTCTCCCTCCTCTCTCCTTTTCTAATTACCTCCTCTCTCCTCTCTCCCTCCCCTCTCCTTTTCTAATTACCTCCTCTCTCCCTCCTCTTTCTCCTCTCCTTTCCTCTCTCCCTTTCTAATTACCTCCTCTCTCCTCTCCTCTCTCACTCCCCTCTCCTTGCCTCTCTCCCTCCTCTCTCCTTTTCTAATTACCTCCTCTCTCCCTCCTCTCTCCTTCCTCTCTCCTTTTCTAACTCCCTCCTCTCTTCCTCCTCTCTCCCTCCTCTCTCCTTTTCTAATTACCTCCTCTCTCCCTCCTCTCTCCTTTCCTCTCTCCTTTTCTAACTCCCTCCTCTCTTCCTCCTCTGTCCTTTCCTCTCTCCCTCCTCTCTCCTTTTCTAATTACCTCCTCTCTCCCCTCTCCTTTCCTCTCTCCCTCCTCTCTCCTTTTCTAACTCCCTCCTCTCTCCTTTCCCCTCTCCCTCCTCTCTCCTTTTCTAATTACCTCCTCTCTCCCCTCTCCTTTCCTCTCTCCCTCCTCTCTCCTTTTCTAATTACCTCCTCTCTCCCTCCTCTCTCTCCTCTCCTCTCTCCCTCATCTCTCCCCTCTCCTTTCCTCTCTCCCTCCTCTCTCCTTTTCTAATTACCTCCTCTCTCCCCTCTCCTTTCCTCTCTCCCTCCTCTCTCCTTTTCTAATTACCTCCTCTCTCCCTCCTCTCTCTCCTCTCCTCTCTCCCTCATCTCTCCCCTCTCCTTTCCTCTCTCCCTCCCCTCTCCTTTCCTAACTGCTCAGACACATTGAGATGATCCAGGTCAATGGTGAGGAGGAGGATGTTCTTAAGATTATTTCCACTCTTTAGATGCATCCAGTGTCTATAACAGGAAACCCCTGGATAGTGCCCAATGCCCAGGTTTAGATCTGCACCTCTGCTGCTCGGTTGTCCTCACTGCTCTCCAGCGCCACCTGCTGGACCCCGTCTGCAGGACTGACCTCATCTGATACACAGAACAGTTTTAGATCATAAACTTTCAAATACAAAAAAGCAGTGTCTTACTCTTTAGAAAACGTTTACCTTCCAAAGAGCCACCGTCACTTCCTGTTTGGTCACATGACTCTGAAGGAGACTCTCTATTGGTCGAAGCCTCGTCCGACCTGCCACAAAAGAGGAATTTTAGATCTTGTTTATTAATAATAATAATAATAATAATAATAATAATAATAATAAAAACTTTCAAAACTCTGATTTCTCTAATAAATCCATCAGGAATTACATCTGGAAAAATCCTTGTGAAAAAAACCTTCCAAATGTGGTTGAGTGGAGCCAGTAAAGTATGGAGTCTTATGGAGCAGATGTTGTTAAAGGAATGAAAACGACCCTGACGTTTAGTCTCTTTGTCTGCACATGCGCCCTATGTATATTTCTCCAGTCTTTAGCCGCTGCCGTCTCCCACAAATATCTGCACCTGCAGTGTCTCGCCACAAAGTACACAAGCTGCAAAGCTACTGCCATTTTAATACTATGTTTTTAGTGCCACAAACCCAACTAATCTATGCATTTAAAGTTTCTGAAGATTTGCACACATTCGAGTAGAGGAATGAAGTAAAGCTTTGATATTTTTCACTTTTCAGTCAATTTGAATGGAGGAAACTTTCGACTAAACATTAAATGTTTGTGCAAAAAAAAAGCCCAAATAACATGCAGCTGAATAAGTTTTGTACCATGGTGTATTTTCAATGAATTTGTGAAAGAGAAGATGACGCTAAATCTTATATGTCACAAAAAAATGCAATGTAATGCCAGTTAAGTTTAGTTAAGTTTAGTTAAGTTTAGTTAAAGGGGCTAGACGCAAGTTTGTGATTTTATACTCACTACTGCCATCTCAGGCCTTATGCGTAACTGCAGCTTCTATATTAAGCACGTGCACTTCAGACCCGAATTAACACTTTTTTGAGTGACAGTGCAGGATTTTAGAGGCAGTTGTGGTGAACAGGTCTGGGCTCATTCTACAAATTAGGGCATGGTCCTATTATAGTCCCTTTAAGTTTAGTTGATTGGTTTATTTGGTTGGGACAGTGCATGTTAATGAACAAGCCACACCGGATTGTAGCCTCGGGCTAATTTCCATTCGTCGTTCCCCATGCGCACTCTCAAACACACTCTCCTTCATCCTGGACTAAGTCAATAAAATAAATTCTCCAGGTTCTGTGCTTCAGAATGACACACAGCATGTCCATAGTCACTGAGGTTCAGTGAAACATGCATTAAACAAACTTGCAGCTAACCCATTTTCATCTGTTCCCCTGAGGCTGAGGGAGTTGTAGGAGGACTCGTTTTAAAGCACTGATTTCGCTCTTTCCAATGCAAAGGGAAGTCTCTATCACTTTCGGTCCCAGAGATATAGGCTTTTATCGGCCGATATAGTAAAATCCCCAAATATCGGCCCGATACATTGGTCGACCTCTACTCTTAACATAAATCGCAAATCTAATTGCAATCTAAGTCAGAAAAATCGCATTGAATGGAATGAATGGGCCCAGCTTTTACCCGGGAAGTCTTATCCTTTTGGCATCAGTCTCTCCATCTTCTCCCGAGCTTCCTCGCAATCGAACCTGAAACAAAAACAGGAACATTATGTTATTATCTTGTGACTGGCGCTGTCCGTGTGCAACTCTAAACGCAACGTGGTACTTCTGTTATTCAACTAAAACTGTGAAACTAATATATGACAGACTCTTTACATGCAAAGTGACATATGTATAGCCTGCATTTGTTATTGTTCTGATGATTATGGCTCAGTCATAAAAAATCTCAGAAAATTTGAAGAACTAAAAAATGGACTGTAAGCCATAATCATCAAAATTACGACAAATAAAGGCTTGAAATGTGTCACTTTACATGTAATGAGTGTATATCCTATATTTGTTTCACAGTTTAAGTTGAATAACAGAAGTAAATGCACTTTTGCACAATATCCTCATTTTCCGAGTTTCACCTGTATGTATGAAACAACTCTTATGTACCAAGTCCCATTTATCGAAGCCTTTTCTCTTTGCGCAGCACATGATTGACTTATGATCACATTAACGAACTGAGACCGCGCAGCTTTTGGGATTTACCTGTAGAGTGCCAACAATCCAGACCATTTCTCATGATATTTGTAGCACCACAGGGTATTCTATGTTACAGACACATGCTACAGCTCGTTTGAAAGGCGAGACTCTAAGCTCTCAGTAGGTGAAAACAGTTTAATTCTATGTGTCTCGGTTCCTGAGAAATCTAAGCTAAACAGAGGATAGTTTTGATCAAAATCACAGTTTTTTTTCTAGAAACTGAGATATTGTGTGTTTTATATCTCCCTCATACCACTCTCTTCACTGAGCTGTGACTGAAAACAGGGGCTTAAGAAAAAAACATTGACTATTGTGAATGTCTGGGCTTGAGATCACGTTGTTTTAAGAGAACATAGAGCTGAAATATTGTGACAAAAATACGCCATGAGCCGCGGTAAACAGCGCTCACGTCTGACACAATGTTTATTTATCGATTTGGACCTCATTGGTCCGCGATTATGAGGCCGACTGATAAAAATAAAGAGCGATCTGATCACAGGGTGTGGAGATGGTTGTTCTGTGCAGGAGATCCCTCTGCTCTCTCTCTGACACCGCTGCTGCAGGACCGATGGGCGGAGCTTTGAAAACACATGATGAACGAACGAGGGGCAGGTTCATTTCTGTCACGTTGTCCAGATGAAAGGTCCAGATCGTGTCTTTTCACAAGTTGTTGATCTTCATTTAATTCAGTTCTGTTCATCACAGAGCTCCCAAAATCACACATAAGGTGTATTAGAGTGTCTAGTTTCATAAGAAAATTTAAAAATATATCGTTTTTGGCACTCAATGTGTTAATAGCTTGTTCTCACCTGCGCCGGGAGCTGCAGTGAAGAGCTCGGTCGTCTCTGAGCCGGGAATTGAACCAATGTGACGTTGTTACTGCCCACGGGTAAAAAACACCTGGAAGCAGAGAGATATGGGGGAAAATTCAAGGATAATTTTAAATTCATTCATGGCAGACAGGTGAGAGATTGACCCATTCATCAGAACAGAGCAGTTCACTTAAAAAGATTGCCAATTTCTGTTAAACCCGGTTTTCCCTGATTTCACTTTTTTTCTGATGTCATTATTGTGCTTCCCTGTGGGAAATAGTAAAAGAAGCATGTGATCTATAGAAACGGTCAAAGGTTTGTCTTTTCTTTATTTACAACTGTTGAATGAGCCAGAACTGCTGAACCCTGAGTGGGTGTTTCAATCATGGAGTCACCGAAACATATGCAGTGTTAAACGTATCCTATATATTCTCACGTTTACATGACATTGCTGTTAACTTTGACATTTGCAAATGCATTTTCTTTGCAAGGCTCATGAGAGGTCATAGGTGATTATTTTAAGATTTATCGATTTACTTAACTCCAAATGTTTTTGTTATATTTGAAATTCTCTATATTCTTGGCCTTTTCTCTGTGACCTTCATAAGGTCCTTTTCCCTGAAATGGTTTAATGTCTGTGAAGTCCAAACCATTTCTGTGCCATCGTAAATGCTCACATCACATTTTACAGAAGGGGGTCTCCACCACCACTCATGTAACCGCCACCTTAATGTGGTGGAGGGGTTTGAGCCCCCGAATGTTCCTGGAGCTCTGTTGTCGGGGGCTTCGTGCCTCTGGTAGTGTCTCTCATGGCAAACATTTCCTAGATGACGGCTCAGACAAAGAGCGGTTCAGAAGCCCCTCATGAGAGACCAACAGGCCCAGTTAGAACCATGAGGTCGTCCTTCTGTGGACCCACCACCTAAAGGAGGAGCCATAGGGGCTGGTGCAGTGTACGACCCGGCAACGGACAAGTGGAAGTAAATGGATGGATGGATGGATGGATGGATGGATGGATGGATGGATGGATGGGGTCTCCACCACAGACTGTTAAAAAGAATAGATGTCTCCTCCTCACTCCTCCCCGTTTGCCACAATGACCACGCTCCAGGGGGAAATCATGGCAAGTTTACAGACCCTCCTCCCCAGCTCTGACGAAGCATGTTCCTAAAAAGGGCATAAGGGCGGGATCTTCACTGTAGCCCGCACTGCTCCAATGCTAACAGTCCGACCCTCATTAGTACGAGATTTCGGACATTTTTCTTACGAAAACCTGTAACTAACGCAGCGTTATCACAGGAGGAATATCTAGCTGTAGGAAGTTTAAGAAAATTAGGTACCAGGCTCTAACGTTGTTTTTCACATGTCTAAAGTCCAATGCATTTCAATGGGAGACTAGCGGTGATATGGAGGTACTACAGCAATAGCGGACCAATGGCAGCCCCTAGTGTTATTGCCAAAAAGCAGAGCAGCCATCGGCCATTGGTCACGACTTGTAGGTTGAGTGATTTTCAGGTCACAATGAAAATGTCAACTTTCCTCTAATTGTCACTTTATTGGTTTAAAACTATGATTAATCCACACCCCAACAAGTATAATGATTTCAAACACATTTCCCCCCCACTATTATTGTTGAAAACTGTCACATGCACTTCTTTAAAGTTGTGAAAATACACAGTCTGTTACCTGTCTGTGCGTTTTTCTGGCCGTTTCACCATCATCAAGACCAACTGTTGACAAAAGACACATTTAATGTCATCAAAGTAAGAAAGAGTTCATGTGCAGATATCTCCGTCTTGATTTTGTTGTTGATATTTGTTAGTGTACTCTACAGATGGCACTTGTGAAGCTAAAGTTGTGTACATTTGATGAAGAACAAGGGACTCTATCATTCTATGGCACTGAAACAGATCTGGTTTCAAAACACTGCTATGCAAAGAGAAATTCACAAAAAAACGTTGTGTTTTTTCAATTGCCCCTTTTTATTCAGGGATTATAATGATTTCTTAACGATGATTTAACATCAGAGACAGGAAAACAGTCCAAACGCATTCCACATAAACTGATATTTTCGTAAACAAACCCCGTTGACGTTTCATCACATTTAAGCGCTCAGTCTTTCAATCAAACACGTGCACGAGGTTAAAAAAAAATAAAAATAAAACTTTCTGTAAATGCAAGAAGACACACTTTAATTATATTTTTGATCGACCGAAGTGGACAGGTGTGTAAGTGCACTATTATAATCCTCTCTTGAACCTTCGTAAAAGTCAAAGTTAAATGTTATGGAAAAAAACGTCTTGATGTGTACATTTTCTGACCGGGGTTCCGCTTCACTCGCTAAAGTGGCCAAATAACGTATTTCCAAAGCAATAATAAAGTTGCAAAAGGTCTAATCGCTTTATCAACTCAAGCGGATGAAAAAGCATCAAATACAACATCACAAAGTGGTTTAATAGTGGTCGTATTTGTAGTATTACTTACCTGGGATAGAAAAGCTAAAGCTAAAGCTAACGCTAACACTGTTTCAGTCTATAAAAGCCCGTGGTATCGCCCTCTGCTGTGTGGATGTAGGTACCGCAGACTGGTGTGGGGGTGTAACCGACGTACAGAACACACACGGGAAACACTATTATGTCACCTAACATCATTTCTGGATCGTTCTAACGTTTTCCCGATTTGTTATAACCACAAATCCAGATGAATGTTGCGCATGTCAGGACATGGTCTGGACCCTTCGCCTCCGCTCCGTTTCTGGTCGGACGCCCTTAGCTGATGGACCGTTGCTATGGGAACACCTTGAGCTAACGAAGCTAACAGAGGCTAACGAACGTCTGCCAGGGCCTGTCGGAGGATTTAAGGGTTTAAAGAGTTCCGGGAGAGCGCGGTGGAAAAACAGGTTGGACAGAGATGAAGAGTGAGCAAAACAATCACATTTTAATAACATTTGAATAACATAAACGCTTTCCTGCGGTCCCGCTGGGCTCAGCTTTTCTACTGCAGTCACATCTAACTGGACTATCATCATCAGGCATAAACCAGGTGAGGCCAAGTGTCGAAGCGCAGGTGAAGTGAGACGGTGTGAGATGAAGAGTTTGGAGAATTCACCTTTACGTTTGTCTTCCAGATTACAGAAGCGTGTCAAAACTGTCTCGTGACGATTGGTATTATTTGCTCTGACACTTTTTGTTTTGTTTTTATGGAAAGACTATGGACATGATCTTGTTAATGCAAATGTCACCTTTTAAAAACTTTTCTTATTACTTTAGACATACGTGAACAGAAGAAGCGTTATTTCACTTCAAATAAAGTGATGACCTTGTACTACACTCAAAGCTCTGATAAAAATACAGAAATACAAGCCTTTACTTGTTTATATTATATTTTGGTCTTTAAAAATATCTAAAAATGACAACAGTAAAACACGCGTGTTTGTTGTGAGCGGCTCAGACTGTAACTTTACATGTCTGTCTCCATGGAGACGATACTAAAGGCAATAATATGAGATTTAAATATTAGGGCTGGGACAATCCGCTTAGCAATACTTATCACATAGGCCTGGGGCAAAACATCGGATCGTATGGCAGTACTTGGTATTGCCATATTGATACTGCAGTATTGATGCAGTAGGCAAGGCAACTTTATTTATACTGCACATTTTATACACAAGGCAACTCAATGTGCCAGTACTGATTTTAAAGGTCGACTTATTTGCCAAGATAGTCGAAGTCGACTGGACAAGTCGTGTGATGAACAGTAGAGGAATAATGATCTTTGTAATTATTTGTTATTTTTGTTATTTATCTATTTATTTCTTTATTTTGATTACATAAAAACTAATAAGAATTAAAACGTGATGGATTGTGACAGAAACCCCAAAGGGCTTATACTTCACATCACACCCACAAACAAATGACGGAGCGAGAACATGAACATTCTCTTCTGGCCAAATACAAAACACATAAATCATTTTGCAACATGGTAAATGGTCTAAACTTATAAAGCACTTTTCCACCTACATTAGGCACTCGAAGCTGTACAGCAAGGATCCACTCACCCATTCATACACCAGTGTACACAGACACTGGGGGCAATGTGGGTGAAGTGTCTTGCCCAAGGACACTACGACAGTGTGCACTTTCAGGAGGTGGGATTCGAACCCCCGACCTTCCGATCATGAGACGACCCTCTTTACCATCTGCTCCACTGTCGCCCCATCATCGTCATCATCATCGTTTTCAGTTTTTCTATTGTGATTGAGGGCTCATATTAAGTGAGCATTAGATAAGCATTTTTGGCTCTTTTTGCTGTTAGAAACTCTCCAAACTCATTCCATAGTTTTGCTCCACGATATCCAAAAGAAAATTGCACTTGTTTTTGTTTTGCACAGTGGAAGATGTCGTGTCAGTGCCTGTCTGGTTTTATAACAACGAACAGATGTCTCACAACAAAATAATTGCTGAAGTAGGAAGGAGATTTTCCTCGTCTTATCATCTGGATCCAAGACCAGGTGGTTGATGTGTAAAACTTTAAGATTTCCAGACTGTCACTTTAACACAGCGATAAATGACATTTGGTTTATGAACCTTGGACACGTGACTGTTTTCTCTTGACATATTTTAAGGTCAACACATCCTTATCATAATGACTTATTGTACCATGATACGTAAGAGAGCGTGACAAAAGCTGACGATACTCGGGGGCAGATACGATATGTGTTGCTGTGAAACTTTTGTAAATCCATCTATATAGT
The DNA here is from genome assembly GCF_951799975.1 of Gobius niger. Lineage (NCBI taxonomy): Eukaryota > Metazoa > Chordata > Actinopteri > Gobiiformes > Gobiidae > Gobius > Gobius niger. Next base: position 36,649,497 of record NC_136852.1, on the reverse strand, counting down.
TTCTCTTTTCAAAGAAGTTTATTTCTGTGTCTCTCCTCAGGTCGGATCATGTCTTCCTCTGTGCTGGCCCTGTTCCCATGGCGACCCCCGACCCCCCGTTGACCCCAGACCCCTCTGTCCCGCTTCAGCAGCGCCCCCCTCTGGCTGCCAAAGCCCTGAGTGACGCCTTCGCGGGGCTACGGTACCGCGACACGTCCTTCCTGGTGTGGAGCCAGCAGCAGCTACAGGCCACGCCCCCTCACTCCTACCTCAGCCGCTCACAGCAGGCCTGGTACAGTAACCACGGCAACCAGCCCATCCTGGTGCCTGAGCGGCCGCAGACCGAGTCCCGGATCTGCTCCCTACAGTAGAACCTTATGGCGGGAGCTGAGTATGCTGCAATACCACCCCCTGGTGGTCCGGGGCCACTCCATAACACACTTTTCAAAACAGATTCACCTCCCACAGGAGTGGACCACCCGCAACATGGAAAACCCACATGTTACACTGTGGGGGACTTCTACAGGCAGCAGCCGGTCCAATGGTACCATTGATTTCAATGCCACATAATGTATGCAGTATGCACACTGAAAAAATCAAATGCGAGTAGTTTTCTTCTAGTGTTAGATAAAATAGAACGTCTTATCACATAGAACCAGCACATTCTTCATTCATTTTGTATCATTTCAAATGTAAAAGTCAATTATCTTATTCCAAGTGTTTTTTATTCTTCATCTCAACTTCGATACGAGATCAAAATGAAGAATCACAGAAATGGTTGGTTAAACTTGCAGCAGAGCACGTTTTGGACCATAATTTTCATAGTTTTTGTATTTTTGTTGAACTTATGGAGTAATAAAAGATGAAAATAAATCTACAGGAAATCAAATGGAATATTTCTGAATGCCTTGTTCAGAGTGTGCATGTTTGTATCATTTGATTTGATCTTTGTGTAACCTGCCCTGAACAGTATTATGTGTGTCATTAATATTATAAATGATTATTCATTACCACAAGTATTGACACTAACCCTGATCCAACCTGTGCTGTGTTTCAGACCAATAAACGCTTTTAAAGGGATTTTCTGAAGCCTCTGCTCTTTTTCTTTTAACCACGTCCTAATGTTGTTCATGAAACGCAGACCTTTGAAATTATTTCTGCGCTCAAATTGCCTCCACTACTTAGCATTCCTTTCTAAACAGTTATAAAAGAGAGAGCTAAGAAGTTCTGAAGAAGGTGCCAATTACGTATTTTTTCTTGGAACCAAATTGTGATTAACCACAAGAACCAGGTTTGAATAAAAACAAGTCAAGTTTATTGATTGACTGCGGAATTCTTCCGCAGTCAATTATTGGTTTTCATGTTCTTTATTATTATTCCTCTTCCATCTTTTTCCCGATTTTCTAGAGCTTTCAGCACCTTCATGATTTGTGCAATTTATGCAAGTTATGCATCAAAATGTTCCGCATGTTGAGGAGAAGGGTGCTATTACTTTTGGGACTTCTGCACCTTACGGTTTTTCCGCAATCGGCCAAAATGTCGGAGATTTTTCCCATTGACTTATAATGGGGCTGCCGCAAATCCATGCTTTTCTGCACTTTTTTCTGCATTTTATGCAATTTCTGCACTTTGTGCATGTTCAGCTTCTGCAACTTGTGGGTTTTGAGAAAAAATTGTCCTTCTGCAGTTTTCCAGTTTTTTTATACGAGAGTTTGAAATTTTTGCATTGGTGTGTATGGGGGAATCCAGCCAATCGAGACACTCCAGGCCTTTCAGCCATTTGTGCTTCTGCCAATCAAGCACTGAGGCCATTTCAACAGTTTGACCAGTTTATGGAATATAAAAGTTTATGCAATATTAACAATTTATGCAAAGTAACCACTTTATACATTTTAAACCGTTTATGCAACTTAAGAGTTTATGCCATTTAGGATTTATGAATTTCAAAGAGTTTATGCAATTTACATAATTTATGCAAATTAACCCATTCATGCATTTTACCACTTTATGCAACATGACATTTTATGCATTTTACCAGTTTATGCAAATTAGATTATGCAAATTAAGCAATCTATGCAATTTGAACAGTTTCTGCATTCGCTTCCCGCAATTCCGCAGTCAATCGCAATGGCGCAGCCATTGCATTTCTAGTCGCTTTTATTATTTATTGCTTCAAAATATATGATATATAAAAGTAAACACTGTATCGAACAGAGGAATGAGGGAAACATTTGTTACACTTTCGAGCACTATTTTCTGACAAATGTATAATATCAGTTAAATCTGATTTATGACATTTAAAGGAACGGGCCAGTGTTTTTCCAGACTGATATCTGTTCTTACCTGAGCTTAGACGAGTTGATACGTATCTGTCTGGTCTTTGTGGTCTTCGTTGAAGCTTCTAACTTCACCTCCGTTTGGAGCCATAGGAATACATTGGGTGAGGCCAAATGCTAACATCTCTGGTCGTTTTGAGTGACTGAGCGCACGCACAAAGATGATTGAAAGTGATTGTTCAGGTTTCATGTTGATCCAGATGTTCCCAGCGCTTCCCGGAGGCGTGAGGCAGTTCCAGAGAGTCCTGGCCGCTGCTGGGTCTGTCCCGTGTCCTCCTGCCTCGCTGTGCCTGTGCCCCTTCACTCACTGACCGCATTACTGACCGGTAAGTAATATGCTTGTGTACCTCTGTGTTTATGTTTTGGCCAATGATTTGCACCTGCTGGAAAGGGGGAAGTGTAAGGGACATCTGTAACTGGACATGCCCTATGCCCCGTGCCCCCCCAGCACTCACGTTCCAATCCCAAAATCACAGGCATGCGCATGTATGGTTTGGAGGCAAAGGATTATTTACTCTTATATAATATATAAGAGTAAATAATCCTAAGCGTCTGAAATCAGTCTGTGTGCATGAAGAAAGATTAACCAATGAGCTTACAGCAGCGGCCTCAAGACCCGCCCCCTGATTTATATTCATTCATACATTATGAGAAATACAGAAATAAATACAGATATAAATACAGAAAGAAAGAAATGAATACAAAATAAATAAATACAGAAAAAAAAATACAAAAATAAATATATAAATACAGAAATAAATAAATAAATAAAAATGCCTTGACCCCCCAAACCCTTCCTGATTAAATACATGTACCCTATCCGGGATAAATCCCTCCTCCTCCGTGAAAATAGGTGTGTTTAAGATGAGCGAGGAGCTGCAGGCGGCTGCAGGCGAGCGGTGCAGGCCGGTCAGATTCGTGTCCAAGATGGCCCCGCCTCGCTCTGACGCCACCTGTGCGACGGCGCCCGTGTTCTCGTGAGACCGAGGCCGTTTCTCAGTCTGTGTACTTGTGTGGACTTCTGTGCTCGTGGACTCGTGACACGTCATCACGCGCGGCCCAAGTCCTGTTCAAAGTTCGCTTCTCAGCAAGTTCGCTGTAAATCCCCGGATGAGAACTTGCTCCGCCCGTTTTACCCAGAATGCATCAGATGAGACTTGTGCGTCTCCGCCAGCTATATTTCCCACAATCCGTTTGGTTTTCACCGCGAGCCCCCGCCTGCAGCGGCCCCTCCTCCTCACACTGAGCCCCTCCTCCTCAGCACCGAGCCCCTCCTCCTCACACCGAGCCCCTCCTCCTCACACCGAGCCCCTCCTCCTCACACCGAGCCCCTCCTCCTCACACCGAGCCCCTCCTCCTCACACCGAGCCCCCGCCTGCAGCGGCCCCTCCTCCTCACACTGAGCCCCTCCTCCTCAGCACCGAGCCCCTCCTCCTCACACCGAGCCCCTCCTCCTCACACCAAGCCCCTCCTCCTCACACCGAGCCCCTCCTCCTCACACCGAGCCCCCGCCTGCAGCGGCCCCTCCTCCTCACACCAAGCCCCTCCTCCTCACACCGAGCCCCTCCTCCTCACACCAAGCCCCCGCCTGCATTGGCCCCTCCTCCTCACACCGAGCCCCTCCTCTTCACACCGAGCCCCTCCTCCTCACACCGAGCCCCTCCTCCTCACACCGAGCCTCCAGCTGAACTACAGCTGATCACTCACATGTAAATAAACGCGGAGATGTTCCCGGTTTAAGAGTCTTTTATCCTCAGAGACGTGTCTCCTGTTTAAGATGGTTTCCGTGCCCCACGTGCCCGTGACGTCAGAGCCCGTCTGGAGCGAGTCGGACAGAAATCTAACCGGCACCGAGAGTCTGCAGTCGCTGTAAAACTGCGTCTGTGTGGCTCATCTCAAACACACCTATCGTGAGACCCCAACGAGAGCAGCCGCCTGGATCAGCCGCTGCATCTCTCCAGAGGAACTGCAGCGGCTCCACGGCCCAGTGCATGATGGGAAAACACCCACCTGTCCTCACGCTCAGGTGATTGGATACGAGTCTGTGTGATCAGAAACATGCTCCTCGCCTCCTCCTCTCTCCTCTTTAGATCTGAACAAATAAACTATGACTGAAACTATTAAAGTTCTGCATCGCCCCTAAAATAGAGCTCATGTTTGATGCTCTTACAGAACAACTCATGATTTAAAAGGACGTGTTTTATCACAAACTTGAACAAACAAACGAATGTAAAGTTTCCTCTGATGAAGAATGATGTCTCTGGAGTAAAGGAAACAGAGCAGGAGGTGAAGGACTTTTATTTAGGATAAACTTTAGGCGATATCTGAACGAGACTCTGCTGATCTGAGGCTCTCGTTGTTCTCTGCATGTGGAGCGGTCGGATTGGCTTCAGACTTTTCTCTCCGCCCCCGTGGCGCCGGCTACTCTCGATCATCCAGGCGAGACACAACCGCATCCCGAACAAACCTACTGTTAAAGAGCTTAAAGTTACAGTCGATCAATCATTAGTTGATCACATCTGTCGGCTGGTGACCCTCTGAGGACCAGCACAGGGAAGCCTCAGGGAGCACTGAGCTGAAGAGAAATGCTTTGCCCTTTTTCAAAGCCAAAGTCAATTCTAGTCCAGAGATTTTAGGCATTTCTTGAAGGCAATTAAAATTAGATTTGCGATTCATTTGTTAATTCTTTTAATCGATTCCTGGCCCTAATAATAAATAATGAATTTGACCTATAAAAAAATATAAACATAAGAATCACTGCAACACCTCATGAAACGTGCTGCACCTGCTCTTTTGTACATATGTTTTCTGTCATGGGCGTGGCTTTGGCAATTAAAGTTTGAGCAGATTGTTTGCAAACTGCAATTGATTAATTAATTAAAAACAAAGTAGCAGATGTGCTGTATATGTGCTGTGTTGTTTTTATGGTTTAGTAGCAGTAATATTCAGTTATAGCTGTGTCCACTTTTTGTTGGTTTTCATGAGACCCCCCTTGAAATGACCAGGACCCCCCATTGCCCCCTTAATCAAAATTGTCTGGAGCCGCCACTGGTTACAAGTAGGGATGCACGATAATATCGGCCGCCGATAATTATCGGCATTTTACAGCCAGGGCTGCCCTTTGTCACCGGTTCTGTTCATTACTTTTATGGAAAGAATTTCTAGGTGCAGCCAGGGGCCGGAGGGTGTCCGGTTTGGGAGCCTCAGAGTCTCATCTCTGCTGTTTGCGGACGATGTTGTTCTGTCGGACCTTCAGCTGCTCTGGGGCGGTTTGCAGCCGAGTGTGTAGCGGCCGGGATGAGGATCAGCACCTCCAAATCTGAGGCCATGGTTCTCCACCGGAAAAAGGTGGCTTCCCCTCTTCAGGTCGGCGTCAGCAGTGATGCGGTCGCTGTATCGGTCTGTCGTGGTGAAGAGGGAGCTGAGTCGGGGCAAAGCTCTCGATTTACCGATCGATCTACGTTCCCGCCCTCACCTATGGTCATGAGATTTGGGTAATGACCGAAAGGACAAGATCGCGAATACAAGCGGCCGAAATGAGTTTCCTTCGCAGGGTGACTGGGCGCACCCTCCGAGATCGGGTGAGGAGCTCAGTTACCCGGGAGGAGCTCGGAGTAGAGTCGCTGCTCCTTCACGTCGAAAGGAGCAGCTGAGGTGGCTCGGGCATCTGTTCCGGATGCCTCCTGGTCGCCTCCCGCGAGAGGTGTTCCAGGTATGTCCTAGTGGGACAAGGCCTCGTGGAAGGCCCAGGACACGCTGGTGGGACTATGTCTGCGAGCTGGCCTGGTGTCGCCTCGGGGTCCCCCCAGAACAGCTGGAGGAAGTGTGGCCTCGGGGTCAGAACAGCTGGAGGAGGTGTGTGTGGATCGGGAAGTTTGGGCATCTCTGCTGAGACTGCTGCCCCCCGCGACCCGGCCCCGGATAAAGCGGAAGAAAATGGATGGATGGATATCGGCATTTTGGTGCCATCCCCGATAAAGCCGATAAAAAAAAAGAATTGGCCGATTATTAGGCCCGATACTTACAAGCTCAAATTACATTGAATCTGCGGCTCCAGCTCGCTGCCTTTCTCTCTCTCTAGCTGCTGCAGACTCAGGACAGCAGATATACGCTCTCCACGGCCGACTTTTGTACGGTTTTAGCTGAAAAATACGACGAGTGTTCCAGCGAAACAGCGCTCTCCGTGAAGGAAGAGTTTTTTTACTTTTTGCATCAAAGTCACTTCAACATTAGCACCGCAACAAAATGAGAAAAAGACGAGGAAATGTGAACCGGTGATCCGCTCACGTAAGTTACTAAAACACAGCGGGGCCTAAACCCATGTATTATCTTTGTATTTCGGATCAAATAAACACGATAGCCCCGCGATTGAAGTGCTATGAACGAGAGAAGTTTTACATTGATGAAATGAGCCGCGCTGCTCGTCACAAATGCATAAATGAGCCAATGCAGGAGAGAGTCTTGTTTTTGTGCTGCAGTATCGCATTATTAGTCAAACTTGAATCTGTCACAGATTTGGCATCACTTCTCTCATGTCAGAGACGCCTCTAGACTCAGTGAAATACTAGAATACTGCCTATATTCCAGTATTGTAAATAAGAATTCATTAGTATGATGTCAACAAAAAGAAAAATACTAGGAAGGAAGTAGTAGTAGTAGTAATATTTTTTTAATAAGATGTGACACAGATGAACAGAGACAGACCTGCTCAGATGATGGAACTGTAAAAAAACAGAGCTTTAGAAAAAGGTGGAGACTCAAACCCAAAGTAAAACTCATTATTTGATTTATATTTATACACTTGTATATTGCTTGGTAGAGTTAATACATTTTGGGCAGAACTGTGAACTGTAACATTGAGTTCTTGTGCAAAAAAAAGTGCAAAAATATATACATAATTATCGGTGTCATTATCGGTATCGGGACATGCGGAATTATCGGTTATCGGTTCAAATTGGCATTATCGTGCATCACTAGTTAAGCTTAATCTAAATAAAAGTGCTTTTCCCTCATTTTTTTTACCTTGTCATGTCTCTTCCTTGCGTAGCTTCCCCTGTAAAGAGGCCTTTGACGCCTATGTTGGGGTTCAGGTTCCTCACAAACCAGAAAACTGGTTCAAACCCAGTTTTTCCCCTTAAATGTTTAAGGTCAAAGAGGATTTTGAACGATGGACGTTGCTCTAACAGTCTTTAGTAGCACGCATTAACTGTGTATTTGTTCCAGTGTATCCTCCTTTCTCTACCTACCTCTTTAGTCAAATTACTTTGGGGTAAGAAGATCTCTAGGTTGTACAAAGGCGTAAAATGTTGGAGGGATGGCTTTGCCAAATTTGAGATATTATTATTGGCCACTGACATTAGAACTCTTAAATACATGGAGTACGGCCATTTAAAGATCTTCTTGTTGACAATGTTTTGCTTCCTTCCAGCAGCTCTCGTCCAAATTCCCTCTCACAAAGCAACGCTTTTTCAGATAATTGCAAGTCCATAGTTTTGTCCAAAAGCAATTTCCCTACATTTCCAAACTTGCCTGGGGATTCCATTTTGGATTCTTTGTTTTTGCCCAGTCATAACTTGAAAGGATCCATTTCTCTTGTATATAATGGGATATCGTCAATACGTTCCAACACTCTTGGCTCAATCAAAGCTCTTTGGGGGAAACTGGTGAGGACTGGTCTCAAACACTAAAGCGGGTTCACAAGTCCTCTATATATATGTGCAAGATAATAAACTTGAGTATACTACACAAAATATAGCTTGTCAACAATATATCCTTAAAGGGATATTTCAGGATTTTTGACATAGGGCCTCATTTCCTCGTTATCCAGAGTGTTGCTGATTTCTGGAGATATTTTTTTTGTAATTCATGCAGTTCTTATATTTGAAGAGTTTCGTGGCGCTAGGCTAATGCATGGCTAGTGCATTTCTATGGTATCAGCTAGCCTGCATTAAAAACAGTGTGACCCGCTCCACAGAGCACCTGAGGCAAATCACTTATAACACCAGACTAACCATAGAAATGTCTGTGTCCATAAATAATAAAGATACATAATTTGAACCATTTTACATTTAAACTACCTTATATTTGAGCAGCATCAGCTTGGTGGTTGTATAAGCTACGCACTTCTGCAGCGTCAGAGACAAAGAAAAGGCAAAGCCCAGCGTCTGGTTTATGAGTTTATTTATGAAAACAAAGGAACTCAGAAAATAATCCATCATTAATTTTACATCGATCTACTCAGTCTGCTGCTCCGGCTGCGTCCACGCCACACGCTCCCACCATTTCACTGCACAAGGACGCCTCAACCAGAACCCAGGCACGTCAAGATCCACCTCATCGTACCAAGGCTTTCTTTAGGCTCAAATAAACGACTTTTACTAACATCAGAGAAAAGAAGAGGCTTTTATAGAAGGTGAATCCAATCAGGAGTGTGCCATATGACAACTTTGACAATTATTGTGTTTGATGAGCTGCGCAAGTCCAGCGCAAAATCCCAAAGTTCTTCATTCTGACTGATTTTGGGACATTCTTTTGCACATTCTGAAGTCAAAGGACTAAAATGAGGCGTCTTGACGTCCCCGATTCAAACCTGGCTCTGTTTTTGTTCAGTTTCAAAGACGTTTTCTGTAAATGCAGTCCGATCAAAAGTTCAAGAGCAGCTGAAAAATGGTAAAAATTCACATTCTGCATGGCCGGGTCTTAACAAGGTTCTCAGTGAACTTCAGTATGGAACAAGAAGAAATGCGAGTTGGACAAAAAAAAAGGACCACATGTTATCCACTTTGAACCTGAAGATCCAACCATGCTAAATGTGAATGTTTAGCCATTTTCCATCTGGCCTTAAACTGTCTGAGTGATTTCTGTGGACGCGGCGTCGCTCTGAGCCCGTTTAATGTCTCTACTTACAGCTACTATACAGTGCTCAAAACATCGGAAAGAACGAACGGCCGGAGTGCATGCAGTACATAAACTCACTTTTTTTCATTTTCTTAATAAAATACAAAAAAACATTATTATTATCAACTATTATTATGCATCGACCTCAACTAAAAAAACAAACAAAAAAAACAACAAAAGAAAACAATGGAGAAAAACCGTGACGCGCTGTTTGTCCGTCGCTAAGAACCAATTTTTTTAACGATGAAAGAGTCCGTATCAAACCAGCGTCACTAAATATTTCATTACAGGAATTGGATTCAAACAAAGTAGGGCACGACCTTGACACCAAACAACTTGATTTTTTTCTTTCTTTAAGGCAAAACATGTACAACGGTGGCTTGTAAATGAAATTCTGGCACTGAACGGCAGAGTAACGGGATGGAACCAGGTGCGGGCATGTGTTTCTGGGATTGTGCGGCCCAAACGGGATGAAAACGGCAGCTAAAAGTTCTGCGGGCAGAGAAATGACCAGAAAATGTTGCATTTATTTGAAGACAGAAACGGCTGCTTCACCCGTCTTTTCCATCCCATCACTATGCCATTACGCGCAAAACAAAACATCGAAAACGAAGAAATGGACCAAATATGGGCTCAATGCGTGAAATGTTGCATATTCTCCCTGGAGTCTCAACAGTTTCCAGTCTAATGTGAGTGAATCTGAACCAATTTGCCTGATAAGTAAATGGTTTCATTACGTTTCAAAGAGTGGACAGGAACACGGCTAAGATCCTTCAGGAAGTTAGAGAGTTAAAGAGAACGCAAACAAAGTAGAAAAATGTCTTTGTTATTCTAAAAGCAAGATCCATGAACGGAACAGGAAATTCCAGATTTACATCCAAACAAGCTCATGATACAAAAAGAGAGGATTAAGAAAATAAAACAAGGACAAAGCTGTAATAAGCGTGCTATTTAATAATCCTTACAAAACTATTTAAAAAATCTGAACCGATCGCAAGAGAATGGAAGAAATCAAACCGAACTCGACTTATTACAGCTTTGCGAGTTATAAATAATATAAAACCATGATTAAGATAAAAAATAGCTTAGAATTTCTAAATAAAAGGCCATAATCTTCTTCCCACTTCATCAATCACACGTCACACACCACGAGAGAAAGCAGAGGGATTTAGCCCCACACACATCTATGTTACAGGGCTGCACAATGTCGGCAAATTATGGTTATCGCCATATATCGGAACATTTCTTCTGACTTTATTTACAAACTAAACAAAAACCTTTCAAATATTGACTTAATTTTGTTCCATTTTAGCTTCACTTTGATCCCGATTTCGTAGTTTTTAAGTCTAAGTTATTCAATAATGATCAAATATCGTGTTTGTGCAACCCTAACTAGGGCTGGGTACTGTTAGTGCCAGTGTCTAAGTACTACTGGGATTTTAAAAATGATATCCAAAACAGGGACAGGCCGCAGTCGGTCAGGGACAGGCCGCAGTCGGTCAGGGACAGGTCGCAGTCGGTCAGGGACAGGCCGCAGTCGGTCAGGGACAGGCCGCAGTCGGTCAGGGACAGGCCGCAGTCGGTCAGGGACAGGCCGCAGTCGGTCAGGGACAGGCCGCAGTCGGTCAGGGACAGGTCGCAGTCGGTCAGGGACAGGCCGCAGTCGGTCAGGGACAGGCCGCAGTCGGTCAGGGACAGGCCGCAGTCGGTCAGGGACAGGCCGCAGTCGGTCAGGGACAGGCCGCAGTCGGTCAGGGACAGGCCGCAGTCGGTCAGGGACAGGCCGCAGTCGGTCAGGGACAGGCCGCAGTCGGTCAGGGACAGGTCGCAGTCGGTCAGGGACAAGTCGGTCAGGGACAGGTCGCAGTCGGTCAGGGACAAGTCGGTCAGGGACAGGTCGCAGTCGGTCAGGGACAGGCCGCAGGCGGTCAGGGACAGGCCGCAGTCGGTCAGGGACAGGCCGCAGTCGGTCAGGGACAGGTCGATGGATGGAATAAATGAACATTACTGTTCTTTTGTCTGGTTCTGATGTAAATGTATTTGTGCACTTTTGGGCTGAATAAACAATTAGTGAACCGTTATTTAACCACTGATTTGATGAACCATTAACATATTTGAGTGACGTCGCATTTGTCACTGTTCTTATTAAACAGAATGCCATTATGCTGCTTTTGGAAAGGGATTGTACTGATTTTTCTCTGCCGTGACAGATATTGAAGTGTTGATTATTTAAAGGTTGTTACGTAGATGCACACATCTCAAAAAATGGTGTTAATTCCCTGTTTATTCCCATATATTTCTGGAAGATTTCAGACTTTGATTTTTGCATATTGAACAGTACCCAGCCCTAGCCATCATTACAAAATCAAGCAGATTACTTGAATAAAATGCAGTCAAATTGACAAAAAAAAAGGTCTGAACTAAAGCTGACGCTGGTTTCATCTGGACATTTGGAAAAAGAAAAACACAGGAATCTCTTCCTCGTCGCGCACCGAAAACCGCAGTCCGTTTGTAAAGTTTCTGTTCCAAAAATGAGGGACATTGAGACAGCGGCACGACGACACACGGCACACAGCAGATAAACTCATGTAGTGTAGTTTACAAAAGGAAAAAAAAAACTCACTTTTTTTTTCTCTTTTTACAGACGATTGAAAAGGGACGACCTCTCGACCCCCGCCGGGAAGAGGAGACGAGGCCGGACCGCGGCGTCTCCACAAAGACTCAACAGCGAGGCACAAAAGACGGGATTTTGAGGCTTTGTGTCGACTGATTGAGGTTTTATCGCTTTTATCGACAAATTCATGTGGAGCTGCACAATATACAATTCACAAGAAGCAACAATATAAGCTAAATAATTCAAGTCTTCCATCTGCAATTCACACTTTATATTTTAAGTTCATGTTTCGCCATGATTTTTTTCTAATATAGCAACATTTCTGCCTTGCTTTGGTCTTGATGCAGCATTTTTCCAAGTCTTGTTGATCATCGATGATAGTTATTGAATATTACTTTTTCCCCATACTGTGCAGCCCTAATTACATGTGTAGTGACTGGATTCTTTGGGATAATTCAATCAGTTAATTGAAAAAAAGTCCCTAAATATCAATCGTAACATTTGAAATCATTTGAAATTCCGATGTCCTAATGAGATGTCAAGCCTCATGTTTAACTCATTTTCATCTTGAGATCCCTTCATCTGAGCTAAATCAGTGAAAATCCGCTTTGTGCGAGTTCCGAGACGCCGTGGTCCGCCTCCAGTCAGATTTAGAGATAGAGACTTAAGTAAAAGATCCCCCAGAAAAAAGGATCCTAATCGCAACAGTAAACCACCTTCTCCAACAGGACGATTCATGAAAGGGCTGGGCGAGAAATGACAAAGCCCGATCCGTGAATGCCAAGATAGAAAAATAAAATGGCTAAAACTTTGAGAAGAGCTTGAGAAGATGACATGGCATGACGCTTTTTTCTAGCAATTTTAAATACGTGTTAAAAACACTTTTCTCTTGGACGCTCTCCCTCTTCTGCTAAACTCTTGAGGAGCGGATTAAGCTTTTTTTTGTGGCTAAAACATTCAGTTGTTCAATCGTAAAGTTTGGCGTTGAACTCGTTTCAGAGAGGCCACAAGTTGCCTCAAGAGGGTTTTCCATGATACTTAATCTGTAAAAACATATCAGTCCTTTGATTTCGTTGCAGTTTTTAACTATTCGCTTTTGTTCGAATTCTCCTCAGCCCATCTGTTTTTTTCAAACTTGGTCCAGTTGTGAACCTAAAAAAGTGGTGAAATTACTTTAAAATGCTCCTGAGAAGACGAGGATAACAAATAACATAACGCATTTACAGGTGGCAAAATTTGTGAATCGATTGATCGCCATCTTCATCTTAGAAATAGAAAAGTGCCGGATGAAATAAAACAGAACTAAGGGTAAATATATGTGTCTTTAGTTAATCTTACGACTCTTTTGATTTCATTGTAATAAGCATTGCGTCAGGAGCAAAGACTTCACTGGAGGAAACTTCCGTGGTGTTTTTGTCTTGAAGCTGAACTGCTGAAAAAACATTCGGCCAGACATTAGTATTAACAGCGTTTCTACTGTGTTCTTTCTATGTTTTTAATGCCACAAATGCAAACAAATCTTGGTATATTTCATTCTGTAAGACTGGTAAACATTCACTCAAACGGGGGAATGAGGGGAACTTTTGGTATTAAAAACTAAATTGGACACAACGGGAAACTTTTGAGCAGAACTGCAGCGGAATTTCTTTTCGATTTAGAGCTTTTGTGTTTTTGACGTACGTCTGCAGTAAAAACAGTTTAGTGTCATTGCTGTGGGTTCTGACTCTAAGGGAAAGTGGAAACTGAGATAAAGACGTTTTAAGTTGTATCATCTTTGTAGTATCACTCTGTGCTCCAGAGAAAGGCGGCTCTTATGGGCGACTCTACATGTGGACTGAAGACCACACCTGCTCATTCACACTCCATGAGACGGAACAACTTTGCTCTTACGCCCTGAGATGCAAGAACAAAATGAAGTCATTTTTGCCTTGTAGCCATAGAGCCACCGTCATCAGATACAAAACGTTTTCATGGCTGCAATGGAAAAATGACTGTGACTTGACATTGTGTTCTTGCAGCTCAGGGTGCAAGAACAAAGTCTTGTGAAGTATGAAGTGGATGAAGAAACATCTGAACCTCCAGAAGCAGCTGCTCATACTGTTCAAACTGAGGGTTTCAGGACAATAGCAGTTTGATTTAGATTTTGGAGACTGATCTTTGTAAATAAGTTTATGTTGTCGTAACTGTTTGGATAAACATGTTTGGCAGTCAAATTGTTTTTAGCTTTTCGTCGTGTTCGTCTCTAAGCAACGTCTGCAGGAAAAAGGAAACCGAAAAAGTGTTGAGCCGCTAAAGTGTTATTCACTTCCATTCATATTTTTAAGTCATTAGTTAATCGAATTAATTGAAAAAAAGTCCTGGCCCAAGTTCTTTTCATACTAGCCGTTAGGACAGAAAAACCCGTTTCCTCCTGTAAAGTCTTTACATCCATCAGTAACTGTCTGTGATGAACTACACTCTGAAGTGACAAAGTCCATTAACGGATTAGAACTGAATGTGCATCCCTGAAACATGGATTTTTGCCACATTAATGTTTGACAGGCTTTTCTGAAAGAGTGTGACCAGATTTTTGCGCTTGTATCACACAAAGTGAACCTTTTCTTGCCTAATCTCCCTCACCGTGCGCCGTGTGGTCAAATAAGACATGTAACAATAAAATATTTGTGTGGATATAATAAAAGTCGTCTCGCCCAGCCCTGGTCCAGCCCCGGTTCGTGGTTTGTGACTCTCCGGTGAATTCCATTTTTTGGGCGGATTTCCTCTGTGCTCTCCGAGGTCCTTGCGCGCCGCGGTGTGTTCAGGCCCCTGGGGGATTGGCCGCTCGTTGCCGCGGTGCGTTCAGGTGTTACTGAGTGAGTGGAATGTGGTGCGTTCGGGGGTCTAGTCCGAGGTGGGACAGAGCGCTACTCTACAGGGCGTATGTACAGAGTCTTTCAGTCTGTGTCAGAGGAGGAGGAGCTTCCCGTGGACGAGCTGTCGTCGGACGAAGACGACGAGCTGCCACTCAACCGGCTGGCCCCGCCCCCTGCTCCCGAGGCCCCGCCCCCCGCTGCTTTCTCTGCAATAGAAACAAACGGAAGGTTCATTTGTGTTTTTACAATCAAAGCGCTTTTTTTTTAAATACATTGACTTTATGTAACTGTATTTTTGGCATCTGACCAAAGATGTTGTTAGCATTTAGCCTCTCCTCCAGTCCTCTATGTGACCAAACGGAGTGAAGTGAAGAGCGATCAAGCTTTCCACTTCGACGTCCATTTCCGCGTCGAAGGGCTCCTGTGGCGTTATTACGCTTAGAAAATCGTCATGTTTAATTTTGTGTATACTTGGATCGTGTAACTACTCACGTAACCGTATTCAAAGAGGGAAAACAAGGAAGAGCTTGGCCACTTCTAACTTCACCCCCATTTGGCTACAAAGAGAGGAGGAGAAGCTAAATGCGAACAACATCTTTGGTCTTTTTGCGTGACTGAGTGCACGCGTAAAGACCAGACAGTTACGCATCAACTCGTCTAAGCTCAGGTAAGAACATACCTCAGTATGGAAAAACGGTGGCCTGTTCCTTTAATGTTTACATTGAATTATTCAACACTGATTTCACTTTCTTTAAAAAAAAATGTGTGTGCAAATGTACAAGTACTTTGATTCGAGTACTTGCAGATACCGAATACAGTACAATGAAGACACCATTTAGCTCTGGTTAAATCCAACTCAGACTCTGATTTAGGAAGTGCAGTCAATCAACTTTTGAGTAAAGAATTTAGTACAATTTTAGCCAAAACGGCAGTTCTACAGTAAAAATAGTTGAGCGAAGTTTTCCAAGACTTTCAGACTTGGTCCCGGTGTGAATCTATACAAGGACATTAATGAGTGTGTTGTACTCACGCATGAGTTTCCGCTGCTTCTTCTGGAGGCAGGACTTGACGTATCTCTCCAGCTCGCGCAGCGTGGAGGGTTTGAGTGTCTCGAAGTCGATCTCAATCTCGTCGGGGTTGGAGTCCCGCAGCGAGGGCTCCCGGGACTGGATGATGTGCACCACGCGGCCCAGTTTCTCTCCCGGTAAGCGGTTGATGTCGAGGCTGAGTTGCCGCTTCTCGTCGTACGTCATGGGTAGAGACGACTCCTCGCCCTCCTCGCCGTTGGCCGAGCCGCCCTTCCCCGCCTTTTTGGGTTGTCTACAGGGCGACAAAAGCTTTTATCACACTGCGTTTGAGCCACTGGGGCTAAACAATACCACAGGCCCTTTCACGGAGCATTTCAAAGAGGAACAGGAAATACAGGTCAGTCACATGTCCACTATGAAAGGCCCTGTACCCAATTACAAACCATGTCACTTAAATTATTTATTAATTATTAACACATTTTCACAACTTGATAGAGATGCTTTAGAATTAGAGAGACAGTTTACAACATAGGTAGGCAATGTCAGGTCCGGGGGCCAAATCCACCCCTCCAGCAGTGAGCCTCTGGCCCCCAAGAGGATTTTGAGAACTACTGCACAAACCAGCAACCAAATATCTGCTAATGTGCTCGAAAAATGTGAAAAATACTAGAGCTTGACTGATGTGGATTTTTGGGGTCCGATACCGATATGAAGGGGGTTGGCCGATAGCCGATATACAGTGTTCCCTCGTTTATCATGGGGGTTACGTTCTAAAAATAACCCGCAATAAACTAAATCCGTTAAGTAGTCAGCTTTATGTTTTAAGGCTGTAAAACCCCTCACCACACACTTTATACACGTTTCACTAGTTCACACGTGATTTTTTTTTTTGTCTTACAAGACACAAGACATGCAAACACATATACGGGGCCATGGCGGAATGCGTGTTTTGCGGGAATTTAACAGAACACGTAGATTCTATGATTAATGAAACAATCCATTTTTTGTAGTGCGTATGATGGACAACTATATTAACTCAACACTAAACTTTCATTTTGTTTAAGAACTGTAGTTCTCCTAATGGCTTCAGTTTCCTCATAGAGGGAACAGAGAGAGTAAAGGATTTGTACATAGTGTGGAATTCCAAATCAGGTTCTGTACATCAGAAGACTGGCTTCTATTTGAATTATATTAAAAAAGGATAAAATATTGTTAAATTTTCGATTTTTAAATATAGATTTTAAACTTTTATTGACTATTTATAAAAATATAGCATACACTGCAGAATATCCCACCCTATACTAGGGATGGGACGGTATGAGATTTCCATGGTATGATAACCTTGACAAAAAATACCGCGATATCACGGTGTACTGTGAAATTGCATATTTTATATTTAAAAAGTAAACACAGGGTTCGCATTCAACAAACAGGGTTTGTTTATCTTTCATTTGTAATTGGCTATGTCTTAACATGCTGCCAACGATCAATAAAATGTACTATTATGAACAAATGAATAACACTTTAAAACAAAGGGATATTTTTTTTTTACCTTAATCACTTCAGTCACAGACGGAGTTCGCTGAAGCTCTAATCACTGTTTGTTCGATGTCTGCCCCAAAACTTCCAAAGGCAGCCTTGCCATTATAATTTGCTGCTAGATTTCTCACTAAAGTAATCTGTGCATTCAACTTCATATCAAAAAAATACTAATAATAGTATACAAAACGTGTCGCATCAAGCGTCAACAAACACAAGTGCTCGTCTATTAATCGACCGACTAGAAAACTGCATCAGGTAAAGGTTCCACCTACAGTGCCTCTCGAAAGTATTCATACACCTTGAACTTTTGCACATTTTGTCATGTTTACAACCCTAAACATAAAGATTTTATTTTTTATTTTTTTACTGAACGTTCACACACAAGTAACAGACAACTGTGAAGTGAAAGCAAAATGATACATGATTCTGTTATTTTTCAAAAAATAGAAAACCAAAAAGTGGGGCGTGCATAAGTATTCATACAGCATGAACTAATACTTTGTGGAACCCCCTTTTACTGCAATAACAGCACAAGTCTTTTGAGGTTTGACTCTACAAGATTTGCACATGTAGAGACTGACATTTTAGTCCATTCCTCTTTACAAAACAACTCAAGATCTGTCACATTAAAAGGAGAGCGTTTGTGAACAGCAGTTTTCAGATTATTCCAAAGATTTTCAATAGGATTTAGGTCAGGACTTTGACTGGGCCATTCTAACACATTAATATGTTTTTATTGAACCATTCCATTGTAGATTTATCTTTGTGCTCCGGGTCATTGTCCTGCTGGAAGGTGAATCTCCGCCCCAGCCTCAGTTCTCTTGCTGACTCCAGCAGGTTTTCCTCCAAAATGTCTCTGTATTTGGCTCCATCCATCTTCACAACTATTCTTACAATCTCCCCAGTCCCCGCTGAGGAAAAGCAGCCCCACAGCATGATGCTCCCCCCCGTATATTTGATACTGGGGATGGTGCACTCGGGACGATGAGCAGTGTCAGGTTTGCTCCATATATAACGCTTTGCATTTGGGCCAAAAAGTTCAATTTTCGTCTCATCTGACCAAAGCTCCTTCTTCCACATGGAGCTGTGTCCTCCATATGACTTCTAGCAAACTTCAAACGGGATTTCTTATGGCCTCCTTTCAATAATGGCTTTCTTCTTCCACTCGTATATGAAGGCCAGATTTGTGTAGAGTAAGACGTATAGTTGTCCCATGTACAGATTCCCCCAGCTCAGCGGCAGGACTTCACAGCTCCTCCAGAGTTATCTTGGGACACTTGGTTACATTTCTGACCAGTGTTCTCCTTGTTCGGTTTGTTAGTTTACGTGAACAGCCGTGTCTTGGTAAGTTGGCAGTGGTGCTTTACTCTTTCTATTTCTGAATGATGGATTGAACAGTTGCTCCGGGAGATGCTTAAATCTTGGGAAATCTTTGTATAACTTAATGCTGCTTTAAACTTCTCCACAGCTTTATCCATGACCTCTCTGGTGCTCCTTGACCTTCATGATGTTGTTTAGTGACCAATACACTCCGACCACAGCTCTGAGGGCCTAAAAGAACAGCTGAAATTAAACTGAGAGCAGATTACACACAGGTGCCTCTATTTAACCGTTAGGCCAAGGAGTGAACATTCTGGAGTCATTAGGAATGTTACAAAGGCAATTTAATGCACTCAGAAAATGCTGTATGAATACTTATGCACGCCCCACTTTTCACTTTTCTATTTTTTGAAAAATAACAGAATCATGTATCATTTTGCTTTCACTTCACAGTTTTCTGTTACTTGTGTGGGAACGTTCAGTAAAAAAATCAAAATAAAATCTTTATGTTTAGGGTTGTAAACATGACAAAATGTGCAAAAGTCCAAGGTGTATGAATACTTACGAGAGGCACTGTAAGTCTCACCCTTATCCTGCAGTGAAGCCTAGAGGGTAAAGAATAATTATGCTATCTGCCCATGCAATGCATCAAACTATTGTTTGTCTCTACTTTAGTAGAGTAGTGCGTAGGTTTGTTTACATCACGTAGTGGCTTGTAGTAGCAGTATCAGCCCTGGCGACGCGTGACAGCGAGTGGAGTTTGGAGCTAAATGAAAATCAGTGCGTCTTTGATGAGCATTTGGCAAAGGAAGGCTGAGCGTCTTCTGATTAATACAACGTCAAGCAGTGTTGTCTAGTGCGCGTCTGATAAACGATGGACTGGATGATGGACAATCCAAACCACAAAGCTAACAGGTTAGCGTAACGCGAGCTAAAGAGCTAAAGCGCTAAACAGCCGTTTCTCAGCTTTTAACGCGACAGATCCAAACAAAGCTTCATCTCAGCGGCAGCAGTAATGTTCACGGAGGACAGTGACTTTTTACTCTGCTGCTCCGGGCCGTGTTCAACAGGCTGACGGCTGAGAGAGGGAGGGGGAGAGAGGGGGGAGAGAGGGGAGAGAGAGGGAGGGAGAGGGAGGGAGGGAGAGGGAGAGGGAGGGATGGAGGGACAGTCGGTGTCCGGTGAGGTGCGGTGGAGGAGAAGGGGACAGGGGGTTTGCACGGAGAGCAACTTTTTTTTGGCAGGAATAGCATGATAAAACAAGCATTTTTATTACGGTCAGACAGGGAATCCTCACGGTAGTGATACCGTAGCATTTTAATACCACGGTATACCTTGAAACCGGTTACCGTCCCATCCCATACAAAATAAAAAGGTATCAGTTTGTTTTCTTGCAACAGTAGCTACTAAAAGCTTACAAATGGTTTGGCAGATTGAATAGTTGCAAGTCTCTTTGGACACGTTCAGTCCAACGTTAACGTCACTGATCAGCAGAAACCACGTCAGAACCGCTCATATCTGTGAGCACCCAATGACCACACGGCCCACCTGGAGAGGTCAGCCCTCTCCTCACTGTCAATGACCACACGGCCCACCTGGAGAGGTCAGCCCTCTCCTCACTGTCAATGACCACACGGCCCACCTGGAGAGGTCAGCCCTCTCCTCACTGTCAATGACCACACGGTCCACCTGGAGAGGTCAGGCCTCTCCTCACTGTCAATGACCACACGGCCCACCTGGAGAGGTCAGCCCTCTCCTCACTGTCAATGACCACACGGCCCACCTGGAGAGGAGAGGTCAGCCCTCTCCTCACTGTCAATGACCACACGGCCCACCTGGAGAGGTCAGGCCTCTCCTCACTGTCAATGACCACACGGCCCACCTGGAGAGGTCAGCCCTCTCCTCACTGTCAATGACCACACGGTCCACCTGGAGAGGTCAGGCCTCTCCTCACTGTCAATGACCACACGGCCCACCTGGAGAGGTCAGCCCTCTCCTCACTGTCAATGACCACACGGCCCACCTGGAGAGGAGAGGTCAGCCCTCTCCTCACTGTCAATGACCACACGGCCCACCTGGAGAGGAGAGGTCAGCCCTCTCCTCACTGTCAATGACCACACGGCCCACCTGGAGAGGTCAGCCCTCTCCTCACTGTCAATGACCACACGGCCCACCTGGAGAGGTCAGCCCTCTCCTCACTGTCAATGACCACACGGCCCACCTGGAGAGGTCAGGCCTCTCCTCACTGTCAATGACCACACGGCCCACCTGGGGAGGTCAGGCCTCTCCTCACTGTCAATGACCACACGGTCCACCTGGAGAGGTCAGGCCTCTCCTCACTGTCAATGACCACACGGCCCACCTGGAGAGGTCAGCCCTCTCCTCACTGTCAATGACCACACGGTCCACCTGGAGAGGTCAGGCCTCTCCTCACTGTCAATGACCACACGGCCCACCTGGAGAGGTCAGCCCTCTCCTCACTGTCAATGACCACACGGCCCACCTGGAGAGGTCAGGCCTCTCCTCACTGTCAATGACCACACGGCCCACCTGGAGAGGTCAGGCCTCTCCTCACTGTCAATGACCACACGGCCCACCTGGAGAGGTCAGGCCTCTCCTCACTGTCAATGACCACACGGCCCACCTGGAGAGGTCAGGCCTCTCCTCACTGTCAATGACCACACGGCCCACCTGGAGAGGTCAGCCCTCTCCTCACTGTCAATGACCACACGGCCCACCTGGAGAGGTCAGCCCTCTCCTCACTGTCAATGACCACACGGCCCACCTGGAGAGGTCAGCCCTCTCCTCACTGTCAATGACCACACGGCCCACCTGGAGAGGTCAGGCCTCTCCTCACTGTCAATGACCACACGGCCCACCTGGAGAGGTCAGGCCTCTCCTCACTGTCAATGACCACACGGTCCACCTGGAGAGGTCAGCCCTCTCCTCACTGTCAATGACCACACGGCCCACCTGGAGAGGTCAGCCCTCTCCTCACTGTCAATGACCACACGGTCCACCTGGAGAGGTCAGCCCTCTCCTCACTGTCAATGACCACACGGTCCACCTGGAGAGGTCAGCCCTCTCCTCACTGTCAATGACCACACGGCCCACCTGGAGAGGTCAGCCCTCTCCTCAATGACCACACGGTCCACCTGGAGAGGTCAGCCCTCTCCTCACTGTCAATGACCACACGGTCCACCTGGAGAGGTCAGCCCTCTCCTCACTGACCACACGGTCCACCTGGAGAGGTCAGCCCTCTCCTCACTGTCAATGACCACACGGCCCACCTGGAGAGGTCAGCCCTCTCCTCACTGACCGCAACCACACATCAAACGAGTGCAGAGCGCGCACAGAGCCACGGGCACTTGCCCGGTCAATTTAGCCATAGGATTTAGCCTCACAGTAAATGTAGCTATCCGTTAGCTTTATATGTTAGCTTGTAGATGCTCTCACGTTTCTCTTGTCACCACAAGACTTGGATTAGTTTGGTGCTCTGTCTCATGCACAGTTGCGCGCTGTGTCGGTGTAACTTTGTTGTGCAGACGTGATGCCGCGAGCTACGAAGTAAAAGCAGTAAAAGTTGGAGCGGGGTTAGCGATTGCGCTGCCCAGGTGAAGTGAGCGCGGGGCACACTCAGCCTGGAGCCACATCAATCTGGGACGGCTCTGGCTTAAAATAATTTGGGGAAATGACACAGTTCTGAAGCTATTGGATTTACAACATGGAATATTTCGTTTAGAAAATAGTGTTTATAAAGGCACCTTGTGTCTTTCTGTCATCTTTGCCAAACCACTTTTGGTTCAGGTTCAAACAGATCGGCAAGTACAGCAAAAGATGATTTTTGATGATTTCCCATTACATTGAAATCAATGCCAGTTTGAATCCAATTTTGTGCTTTCAATGACATATAAGTATCGTAATTAGGGATGCACCAATACCACTTTTTAGAAACCGATACGAGTACTTTGATTTAAGTACTTGCCGACACCGAATACAAGGCATTTTTTTCAACAGACTTTTTGAAGTGAATAGACAGTTTATAGACTGACTTTTTCACAGCAGACTGGTTAGTAATTAGTTAATTTATTCATTTACACTTCCTTTTACAAGTTATATCAGAACCAAAAAAATAAATTTCAGTCAATATCATCTTTAATTTTTGTTGCACTGTCCATCATAGACAGAACAGCCATGTCCAAAAGTATCTTGTTAACACTGTAGACTCTACACTGCAGCACTAACAACATTTAGCTCTGGTTAAATCCAGCACAGACTCAGATTTAGGGAGTGTCACCTGTAATAAAGTCAGCTCTATGTGGAATATTGGATTTACAGTTTGTTGCTATTTTCTCTCCTCAGCGGAGATGTGCCTCACGTCAAGTGGTATCGGTTTCTGGTATCGGGACCTCATTAATGAGTACGAGAATGAGTACAAGCATGTGGTATCGACCTGATACCCAATACTGGTATCAGTATCGGTGCATCCCTAGTCGTAATGTTGGCCCAATTTATTCCAAAACCTTTAGACCTTTTGAAAGACCAGGGGAAACACAGAAGCTGCAGGTGTAACAAGTCTAATCTGAAGTGAAAAAAGTAAAAGCTCCTGTACCTCGTGGCGGTCACGGTGCTATTGGCCTTCCTCGCCGGCGCCTTCTTCTGATTGGCCGGTTTGGGCTGCGCGGGTGTGGCGGGTTTCTTCTTTTCCTCCTCCAGCTTGCCCTTTGACCCTTTGTCTTTCTTTTTCTCCTTGTCCTTCTTCTCTTTCTTCTTCTTTGGTTTGGAGACGGGCGCCTGCGACAGCACGGCCAGCTGCTCGTGCACCGCCTTCAGCTGCGACAGGACCACACTTTAGTACGAAGACTCAAATGCCACAGCAAACTTCACAACTTCAGAGGCAGGTCAAAAAAGATTAACAAAATAAGTCATTTGTAGAAGAACAGTGCATAGCTCATTAAGACTATATCCACACGAAGACAAAACGCTTATTTCAGAAACTTTCTCAGTAAACATGGAACCAGCTTAGTAAATGTCTGTGTCCACATGAGGCCAGTCATTTGTGCTAAACCGCTGCAATTCATCTGCCAGGCCTGTGTGTGGCACTGTGACGCTACCACAGATAAGAGAACAAAATGTAGATAGCGTATGTGGAGTAAAACTCATTCAAAGGTCAGTGGGTTAAGGAAAACAGACATGACGCTGGCGCTGTGATGTCATCGTTTTAGTCAAAGTAGCAGAGACGCCGTAACGATGGAGCCACGCAAACAGCATTTTGAGACAATGAGATCTTTCCGTTCTGGGACCTAGTTTGGAAAATGTTCATTTACAGACCCCTAGAAAAAGTCCTGAGCTTGACTTCGTGTGGACAGGGCCTAAAGCTAACTGGGGAAAATGCCGATGTTGTTGACAAAAGCTAAAATTGGTTAATTTTGCCAAATAAATGTTACATTTTGGGTGCATTTGGCCTTAATTTAATCAAGTCCCACAGCGATTCAGATCAAATGCATGACGAGGCCTGTCACAATAATTACTAGAATGACTGATCATTCAACAGATGACAATATATTTTTAGTTTAGCTGCCCATGTTCTAATGTCTCTGGTCCGGGCTGGCATAGGCACTCGGGCCCGCGGCATAGAGGATCATGTCGATGCAGCGCGCAACATTGAATCAAAGTCTGCCCAGAAATATTAATGCTGTAGCCTTGTTTCATGTTTAAATCACCAATGAGGATTCAGTGTTTCCCTTCGGTTTACTGGTGTGTGTGGTCCTTGCACGCTGTCGGGTTAAATGAATTGCAGCAATTTATTGTTTGAATTTCTATGTGATACATATTTATTTCCATTTAAAGGGGCTAGATGCAAGGTTGCCATTTTATGCTCACTACTGCCACCTCAGGTCTTACGTGTAACTGCACCTTCTATATTAAGCTTGTGCGTGATGGACCTTCGGACCCGAATTAACGCCTTTTTGAGTGACAGTGCAGGATTTTAGAGGCAGTTGTGGTGAACAGGTCTGGGCTCATTCTACACCTTAGGACATTGTTGAAACATGTAGGGGGAGGAAAATACAGAATTTTAACATTTTTAAACTCCGTATAGTTCCTTTTAGTAACTATAGAGCATTCTGATGATGGAAACAATATGTTTTAGAAAGTTTGAGTATGTAATGTACTATTGCTTGACTGATGTAGGCTACCTTTTAATTTTCCCCTAGGTATTTGGATTTTCCTCATATTCATGTTTAATATGTATCAGTGAGTTCCACAATTTATGCTCTAATAGGACATGTGTAATAGGTCTGTGTTCTGTAAAAAACAAGAGGTGCCAAAATCAGCTAACGGCTAAGTTCAGGACTTTCTACAAAATCATAGCTCACTTCAGTGACTGATATGAAACAGATAATTCAACAGCTTCACCTAAACTCAACTGACATTTAGCTTGGGTTGGAGTTCCTTATTTACAAAGTGTCAAAGGGCTTTTAATGTAAATCTTTTTGTCATCTAATTGCTCTAGTTAAACTTACTCGCGCTGTAGCGGCAGCTCCCGTCTGTTTCTCCAATGGTTTCTCCAAATAAACACGAGCGCAAAACACGGACTGGATTGAGCAGGCGTAGTATTTCATAAAACACAAACCAGAATGCATTAGCGGAACAGATTTGGAAAAGACGGTTGTTTTAACGATCGTTGATTGGCACTGCATAATAAAAGGCTATCGTCCTGACAGGGCAAGGGCTGTTTCCTTAAGTTAAAATGAAGGAAATGCTTAAACTCCTGCTTGCATTTTTCACAGTGAAAGATGAGCATGTCGTCTTCTTTTGGAACTTTGATGCATTTTTCATACAAAATTCATGTTCCATGTTTAGTTTAACATCCATTTATCCTGCTTGTTTCAATCATAAATAATAAGTATATCCCAATTATTTATGATAGACAAAAATGCATACGAGAGATGAATTAATGACAGGGTTTTTACGACCCTGTCCATCAAACTGAAGGATGAAAATGATCCCGTGCGAAACCACTTTTTAATATAAGAGATTACTGTGATACGGTCTTCATAATATCAGTGATCGCAATATATTCTTGCCTCAATAAATCAAACATAAAGTTTTGTTATTGTGACAGGCCAACACATGACAAATTAAAATAGTATTTCACACATAAATGAGTCCTTTGCTGCAGTTTAGCGTCTAGTGGGACTTAAATCTTTACTAAGACAAAAAGTACATCTCTACATCACCACCTACTCCCTGTAAAACCCCGTTCAAACTGAGTCCTACCCTGTGATTGGTTGGTCTGTGATTGTCCCCGCTGCGATTGGCCCGTTCACCCACCTGCTCCTGGAGCTCGGCCAATCGCGTGGCTCGCTCCTCCTCAGAGTCGGACGATTCATCGGAGGAGGAGTTGTTGCTGGTGTCGGAGGAGGCGGTGGATTTACTGACCACAGGAGCGTTCGACTGGACTGACGCCTCCAGACCCTCGTCAGGGATCTTAGCGAAGCGCATCTCAAACACGTCCTGCAGACAAACAAGGAGCGTACATTAGATCTGCTTTACCCGATGCTCAAAAACACATCTCAAACTAGGGGTGTGTATTGCCTAGTCTCAGGCGATACAATATGTATCCCGATACGTGTTTGGCTACGAGAGGTGCAGTACTTTTTTCAACCTTCCTAAAGAAGAGGCCACTCACCAGAAGTTGGAATTTCTTTCAGGCATTCAGTGACCATCAGCAAAATATTGTTTTTCTGTGACCGTCACTGATGGATGTTTGGTGAATCTTCTCAAAGTGGATTAACTTTTATAACCAATGCGAGTCCCCAATGTGATGGAGAGGCCAGGACAGAGCGGTGGTGAGTCAAAACGCGTGTTAGCATGTATGTTAGCTTGTGTGTGTTAGCCATTTCTGAAGCTGTGTTGCAGATGTCAACTCCTTATAACTGTATTGTGAAGTAACTTCACTTATTGCTAGGGTTGCACCGATACTACTTTTTCTAAAACCGATACGAGTACGAGTACTTTGATTTAAGTACTTGCCGATACCAAATACCGATACGAGTACAAGGCATTTTCTTCAACATTCTTACTTTTTTCACAGCAGTTTGGTTTGTAATTAGTTAATTTACTCATGTACATTTCCTTAAGTAAAGTCGGCGACACATTTAAGAGCAGTTATATTAGAATTGTTCTGATGCCATTTATTTATTTTATTTTCATTCAATATATTTTTAAATTTTTATGTCTCTGTCCATCAGACAGAAAAGCCCATGTCCTAAAGCTCCCAATGCCTGAGCTTTATTCATTTATGTATTTTTATTTAACAATAGTATTGAGATTTTCATCTTTACTTCAGCTCCTGTAGATTTTCTCGTGTGTTTGTAGTAATTTAGCGAGTAGCTACAGCGTTTTCATTCTTCTGCTGCAGCTCATTTTCGCTCAATATAAACATGCTGTATGTCTTTAATTTGGATTTTCTGAGGACTTTTTAGTCGCTGGGTCAGTTTTTCAGATGAATAAACCCCTGGGCATAAAACGGCGTCAGAATGGCTAAAACTGCTAGCCGCGAGTTAGCAACGTTAGCCTGTTTGTTGTAAACACTGCAGACGCTGCAGCACTAACAACATTAAGCTCTGGTTAAATCCAGCTCAGACTCTGGTTTAGAGAGCGCAGTCTGTAATAAAGTCAGCTCTATGTGGATTATTGGATTTCCAACAATTCTCCAGTTTGTTGCTTCTTCTCTCTTCAGCTGAGAGCTGCGCCTCGTAGCTGCGCCTCGTAGGTGCGCTGGCCGCACGTCAAATGGTATCGGTTTCTGGTATCGGGACCTCATGAATGAGTACGAGTATGAGTACAAGCATGTGGTATCGGCCCGATACCTGATACTGGTATCGGTGCATCCCTACTTATTGCTGTGATATTTATATTTATTTTACTGCTAATAATGCATGGGCAGATCCGCTCAGAGAGAGGGGGCGGAGTTAACTGAATCAAAGCGTCTCGTCTTCCACGTTTGGAAAATACCCCAGAAAATACTTTTCTCACAAAAAATAGTACTCACTCTTTCACTCATTTTTGGGCGAAAATACAAACTTATCACATACAAATAAAGCCAAGTCTAAATCGGGTGAATATGGATATTTATTCACAGCAGATTGTTCAGTAGAAACGAAAAAACGGTATATAGCAAGATGCTAGATGCTAACATGTAGCATCATGCTAGCATTTATGTTCCATAATAAAAGGCTACGAAGATAAATCCCTTTTGCGTTGCTGAGTGGTAAAAACAATCCGTCAAAACATGATGGTGAAGTGGAGAAAGGGGGAGAGGAACACAGCAGCGACACACAAAGTTGGTGGCTCTCGTAATAATCCAGGTCTTGGTCTTTGCTATAAAAGCCAAGGTGAGGTCAAATGTAAAGTTTTAAAAAGAGCCCCGGAGCGTCTTATAGCTCCTTGTCCTCCATGAGAACCATTTCCTGTGCTTCTCTAACTCTCACTTTATTCTATTGTTACTCAAGCAGGCTGCGTGGTGCACTGCCATCTAGCCGGCAGGAGTTAAAGTGCAGGATCAAAGAGACAACGCAATTAATATTTCTTATATGCTTTTTGGATCGATACGAGAAACGCCTCTCAAATACATCTCAAATACGTCCTTTAGACAAACAAGGAGCGTATGTCAGATCTGCTTTATCCGATGCTCATAAACGCATCGCAAACACATCCAGGAGACTAGAACTGCACAATTGACAAAAACCTAATTGTGATTTTTCTGACAGATTATGCAACTTTCTTTTAAAACTGCTGTTGAACACCATGGTGCTCATTTATTACATTTCAGCTTCATGCAGCAACAAGTGACAAAGGTGTTTTATGGAGTTGTCACATAAACATTCTTAATTTGAATCAATCTCATATAAACGTGGGGTTTTCTTTATCCCCATTCAGCTGCATAAAAGCATTCTTTGAATCACAAGCTGCAAAACACTGCTTGTTTTACGAGAATTCGGCTTTACATCAAAAACTGCCCGTCAAGATGTTACAATTAACTACGGCCATGAGCGGAGACAGACTGCTATTTTTGACCACCCAAACCAGCTCCGTAATGACATCACATCTCCGTGACCTAATCCAACCCACAGGTCGCGAGACACTCATTGGTCAAGTGTGAGGTGCACTAATCATATTTTAAAGGGACATTTCTCCTCACCTGTAGTTTGCGGGCCATGGCCACCACCTCATGGTCTGGAGGGTTGTACTTGTAGCAGTTGGAAAACATTAACCTCACGTCTGTGGCGAAGCTCTGTGGGTCGTTGTACTCGGCTTTGTCCATCTTTTTCTGTTTCGAAAATAAAGAAAAACTTTAGTTAATACTGGACTCATTTAAACACAACATAAAGACGGTCATCTGCTAGAACAGTCCCTCTGGGGTAAACACAGCTCCATAGGGGAAATGTTCATTACAGCCTCGTCTACCACTGGCCTCTTTGATTATCAATTGTGATAAAAAATAATAATACACTTTCTGCATATATCTAGGAATCTCAAACTCCTCTTTGTCTTACACTTTGTTTGGTTAGAAAATGTAATACTGATCTAAAGACATAAAAAAACATACTGCAGATTTAAAGAGGGGGTATCATGCTTTTTTCCATCACATAGCACCAGTCTATAGCCCACTACAATGATGACGCAACCTTCTGTTGGTCTGTAAATTAGGGATGCACCGATACCACTTTTTCAAAAACCGATACAAGTACTTTGATTTAAGTACCGGCCGATACCGATAAAGTACAAGGCATTTTCTTCAACATTCTTCTATTTCACCTGTCCCTCGGACAAACAGGGAGAGCGCTCGCATGGACAAAACGTTTAGCGTCAACTACCAGCTGACTTATTCTATAATAGTGAAAGCTTGGGTGCGTGCGTGCGTGTTTGTGCAGTGTGTGTGTGTTCTCAGAGGAGTGCTCTGGAGACGCTGTTTATAACGTTATTTGCAGGACTCCTCATAAAGCCTATTAGACTTTTTCTTTTTTTTGCTCGCACAGGTGCTACCACTTATTTTTTTTACTCGCACATTCTCTAAAAATAGTCGCATATGCGAGCATTTTGGTTGCAGTCTAGAACCCTGCAAAATGCTTTGTATACGAACGTCGATGCCGATTACTTAACTTGACAATTTTTAAATAATAAATGTAGTTAGTTGTGATAACCCTGGGTGTTCTAGCCAATTCTATTGGTTATAAGTTATTTATCAATGCACATCTAAACAATTTACTGTGGAGGTGACACATCAGCTGTTTGGACCCCATTTGTGCCAACTAGAAACTACTTTTTCACAACAGCATAATGGCCCAAAAGATTTTGTTTATTGTTTAAAATGCACCTGAATGCAGGAAGATGTATCTAAATAAAAAAATCCCCCCTCCAAAAAGTTATTTCACTCTATGTGGCGGTTCAGATGTGTTCCTCACCCGCACGGTGCTCAGGTCCATGGGGTGCTTGATGATGTCATGGTAGTCGTGCAGCTCCAGCGCCTCGGCATCCACTGGTTTGTAGAAAGGCCAAGCGTACGCCGCATGCTTCTTCGAGAGCATCTCTTTCAAAATAGCGTCGCAGTGCTTCATCTGCTCGCCCAGTTTCCCTGCCCCTGTCCGCTTGGCACCACCCCCTGGTGCTGGAGCCCCACCCACAGCCTCGGCTACGCCCCCTTCCTCGCGGGACTTGGCGGAGGGTCTGCGTGAGGGCTTGGTCTTGGGCTCGGGGCCCGAGGGGGAGTCGGCACGGCTGGAGGAGATGGCAGAGGTGGTGGGAGTGGTCGTGTCCGCTTTCCTCTTCACGCCTTTCTTCTGCTGAAGACGAGAGAGAGCCAGGGTTAAACCAGACACAAGAGTCTACAGAGTTTCATCTGCTGAGGACGAGAGAGAGCCAGGGTTAAACCAGACACAAGAGTCTACAGCGTTTCATCTGCTGAGGACGAGAGAGAGCCAGGGTTAAACCAGACACAAGAGTCTACAAAGTTTCATCTGCTGAGGACGAGAGAGAGCCAGGGTTAGACCAGACACAAGAGTCTACAGAGTTTCATCTGCTGAGGACGAGAGAGCCAGGGTTAGACCAGACACAAGAGTCTACAGAGTTTCATCTGCTGAGGATAAGAGAGAGCCAGGGTTAGACCAGACACAAGAGTCTACAGCGTTTCATCTGCTGAGGACGAGACAGAGCCAGGGTTAAACCAGACACAAGAGTCTACAGCGTTTCATCTGCTGAGGACGAGAGAGCCAGGGTTAGACCAGACACAAGAGTCTACAGAGTTTCATCTGCTGAGGATAAGAGAGAGCCAGGGTGAGACCAGACACAAGAGTCTACCGAGTTTCATCTGCTGAGGATAAGAGAGAGCCAGGGCTAGACCAGACACAAGAGTCTACAGAGTTTCATCTGCTGAGGATAAGAGAGAGAGCCAGGGTTAAACCAGACACAAGAGTCTACAGAGTTTCATCTGCTGAGGACGAGAGAGAGAGCCAGGGTTAGACCAGACACAAGAGTCTACAGCGTTTCATCTGCTGAGGACGAGAGAGAGCCAGGGTTAGACCAGACACAAGAGTCTACAGAGTTTCATCTGCTGAGGACGAGAGAGAGAGCCAGGGTTAAACCAGACACAAGAGTCTACAGCGTTTCATCTGCTGAGGACGAGAGAGCGAGCCAGGGTTAAACCAGACACAAGAGTCTACAGAGTTTCATCTGCTGAGGACGAGAGAGAGAGCCAGGGTTAAACCAGACACAAGAGTCTACAGAGTTTCATCTGCTGAGGACAAGAGAGAGCCAGGGTTAGACCAGACACAAGAGTCTACAGCGCTTCATCTGCTGAGGACGAGAGAGAGCCAGGGTTAGACCAGACACAAGAGTCTACAGAGTTTCATCTGCTGAGGACGAGAGAGAGCCAGGGTTAAACCAGACACAAGAGTCTACAGAGTTTCATCTGCTGAGGATAAGAGAGAGAGCCAGGGTTAGACCAGACACAAAAGTCTACAGAGTTTCATCTGCTGAGGACGAGAGAGAGCCAGGGTTAGACCAGACACAAGAGTCTACAAAGTTTCATCTGCTGAGGACGAGAGAGAGCCAGGGTTAGACCAGACACAAGAGTCTACAGCGTTTCATCTGCTGAGGACGAGAGAGAGCCAGGGTTAGACTAGACACAAGAGTCTACAGCGTTTCATCTGCTGAGGATAAGAGAGAGCCAGGGTTAGACCAGACACAAGAGTCTACAGCGTTTCATCTGCTGAGGACGAGACAGAGCCAGGGTTAAACCAGACACAAGAGTCTACAGCGTTTCATCTGCTGAGGACGAGAGAGCCAGGGTTAGACCAGACACAAGAGTCTACAGAGTTTCATCTGCTGAGGATAAGAGAGAGCCAGGGTGAGACCAGACACAAGAGTCTACCGAGTTTCATCTGCTGAGGATAAGAGAGAGCCAGGGCTAGACCAGACACAAGAGTCTACAGAGTTTCATCTGCTGAGGATAAGAGAGAGAGCCAGGGTTAGACCAGACACAAGAGTCTACAGAGTTTCATCTGCTGAGGACAAGAGAGAGAGCCAGGGTTAAACCAGACACAAGAGTCTACAGAGTTTCATCTGCTGAGGACGAGAGAGAGAGCCAGGGTTAGACCAGACACAAGAGTCTACAGCGTTTCATCTGCTGAGGACGAGAGAGAGCCAGGGTTAGACCAGACACAAGAGTCTACAGAGTTTCATCTGCTGAGGACGAGAGAGAGAGCCAGGGTTAAACCAGACACAAGAGTCTACAGCGTTTCATCTGCTGAGGACGAGAGAGCGAGCCAGGGTTAAACCAGACACAAGAGTCTACAGAGTTTCATCTGCTGAGGACGAGAGAGAGAGCCAGGGTTAAACCAGACACAAGAGTCTACAGAGTTTCATCTGCTGAGGACAAGAGAGAGCCAGGGTTAGACCAGACACAAGAGTCTACAGCGCTTCATCTGCTGAGGACGAGAGAGAGCCAGGGTTAGACCAGACACAAGAGTCTACAGAGTTTCATCTGCTGAGGACGAGAGAGAGCCAGGGTTAAACCAGACACAAGAGTCTACAGAGTTTCATCTGCTGAGGATAAGAGAGAGAGCCAGGGTTAGACCAGACACAAAAGTCTACAGAGTTTCATCTGCTGAGGACGAGAGAGAGCCAGGGTTAGACCAGACACAAGAGTCTACAAAGTTTCATCTGCTGAGGACGAGAGAGAGCCAGGGTTAGACCAGACACAAGAGTCTACAGCGTTTCATCTGCTGAGGACGAGAGAGAGCCAGGGTTAGACTAGACACAAGAGTCTACAGAGTTTCATCTGCTGAGGACGAGCGAGAGCCAGGGTTAGACCAGACACAAGAGTCTACAGAGTTTCATCTGCTGAGGACGAGAGAGAGCCAGGGTTAGACCAGACACAAGAGTCTACAAAGTTTCATCTGCTGAGGACGAGAGAGAGCCAGGGTTAGACCAGACACAAGAGTCTACAGCGTTTCATCTGCTGAGGACGAGAGAGAGCCAGGGTTAGACCAGACACAAGAGTCTACAGAGTTTCATCTGCTGAGGACGAGTGAGAGCCAGGGTGAGACCAGACAAAAGAGTCTACCGGGTTTCATCTGCTGAGGATAAGAGAGAGCCAGGGTTAGACCAGACACAAGAGTCTACAGAGTTTCATCTGTTGAGGATAAGAGAGAGCCAGGGTTAGACCAGACACAAGAGTCTACAGAGTTTCATCTGCTGAGGACGAGAGAGAGCCAGGGTTAAACCAGACACAAGAGTCTACAGCGTTTCATCTGCTGAGGACAAGAGAGAGAGCCAGGGTTAGACCAGACACAAGAGTCTACAGAGTTTCATCTGCTGAGGATAAGAGAGAGAGCCAGGGTTAGACCAGACACAAGAGTCTACAGAGTTTCATCTGCTGAGGACGAGAGAGAGAGCCAGGGTTAAACCAGACACAAGAGTCTACAGCGTTTCATCTGCTGAGGACGAGAGAGCCAGGGTTAGACCAGACACAAGAGTCTACAGAGTTTCATCTGCTGAGGACGAGAGAGAGCCAGGGTTAAACCAGACACAAGAGTCTACAGAGTTTCATCTGCTGAGGACGAGAGAGAGCCAGGGTTAGACCAGACACAAGAGTCTACAGAGTTTCATCTGCTGAGGACGAGAGAGCCAGGGTTAGACCAGACACAAGAGTCTACAGAGTTTCATCTGCTGAGGATAAGAGAGAGCCAGGGTTAGACCAGACACAAGAGTCTACAGCGTTTCATCTGCTGAGGACGAGAGAGCCAGGGTTAGACCAGACACAAGAGTCTACAGAGTTTCATCTGCTGAGGATAAGAGAGAGCCAGGGTGAGACCAGACACAAGAGTCTACCGAGTTTCATCTGCTGAGGATAAGAGAGAGCCAGGGCTAGACCAGACACAAGAGTCTACAGAGTTTCATCTGCTGAGGATAAGAGAGAGAGCCAGGGTTAGACCAGACACAAGAGTCTACAGAGTTTCATCTGCTGAGGACAAGAGAGAGAGCCAGGGTTAAACCAGACACAAGAGTCTACAGAGTTTCATCTGCTGAGGACGAGAGAGAGAGCCAGGGTTAGACCAGACACAAGAGTCTACAGCGTTTCATCTGCTGAGGACGAGAGAGAGCCAGGGTTAGACCAGACACAAGAGTCTACAGAGTTTCATCTGCTGAGGACGAGAGAGAGCCAGGGTTAAACCAGACACAAGAGTCTACAGCGTTTCATCTGCTGAGGACGAGAGAGCGAGCCAGGGTTAAACCAGACACAAGAGTCTACAGAGTTTCATCTGCTGAGGACGAGAGAGAGAGCCAGGGTTAAACCAGACACAAGAGTCTACAGAGTTTCATCTGCTGAGGACAAGAGAGAGCCAGGGTTAGACCAGACACAAGAGTCTACAGCGCTTCATCTGCTGAGGACGAGAGAGAGCCAGGGTTAGACCAGACACAAGAGTCTACAGAGTTTCATCTGCTGAGGACGAGAGAGAGCCAGGGTTAAACCAGACACAAGAGTCTACAGAGTTTCATCTGCTGAGGATAAGAGAGAGAGCCAGGGTTAGACCAGACACAAAAGTCTACAGAGTTTCATCTGCTGAGGACGAGAGAGAGCCAGGGTTAGACCAGACACAAGAGTCTACAAAGTTTAATCTGCTGAGGACGAGAGAGAGCCAGGGTTAGACCAGACACAAGAGTCTACAGCGTTTCATCTGCTGAGGACGAGAGAGAGCCAGGGTTAGACTAGACACAAGAGTCTACAGCGTTTCATCTGCTGAGGATAAGAGAGAGCCAGGGTTAGACCAGACACAAGAGTCTACAGCGTTTCATCTGCTGAGGACGAGACAGAGCCAGGGTTAAACCAGACACAAGAGTCTACAGCGTTTCATCTGCTGAGGACGAGAGAGAGCCAGGGTTAGACTAGACACAAGAGTCTACAGCGTTTCATCTGCTGAGGATAAGAGAGAGCCAGGGTTAGACCAGACACAAGAGTCTACAGCGTTTCATCTGCTGAGGACGAGACAGAGCCAGGGTTAAACCAGACACAAGAGTCTACAGCGTTTCATCTGCTGAGGACGAGAGAGCCAGGGTTAGACCAGACACAAGAGTCTACAGAGTTTCATCTGCTGAGGATAAGAGAGAGCCAGGGTGAGACCAGACACAAGAGTCTACCGAGTTTCATCTGCTGAGGATAAGAGAGAGCCAGGGCTAGACCAGACACAAGAGTCTACAGAGTTTCATCTGCTGAGGATAAGAGAGAGAGCCAGGGTTAGACCAGACACAAGAGTCTACAGAGTTTCATCTGCTGAGGACAAGAGAGAGAGCCAGGGTTAAACCAGACACAAGAGTCTACAGAGTTTCATCTGCTGAGGACGAGAGAGAGAGCCAGGGTTAGACCAGACACAAGAGTCTACAGCGTTTCATCTGCTGAGGACGAGAGAGAGCCAGGGTTAGACCAGACACAAGAGTCTACAGAGTTTCATCTGCTGAGGACGAGAGAGAGAGCCAGGGTTAAACCAGACACAAGAGTCTACAGCGTTTCATCTGCTGAGGACGAGAGAGCGAGCCAGGGTTAAACCAGACACAAGAGTCTACAGAGTTTCATCTGCTGAGGACGAGAGAGAGAGCCAGGGTTAAACCAGACACAAGAGTCTACAGAGTTTCATCTGCTGAGGACAAGAGAGAGCCAGGGTTAGACCAGACACAAGAGTCTACAGCGCTTCATCTGCTGAGGACGAGAGAGAGCCAGGGTTAGACCAGACACAAGAGTCTACAGAGTTTCATCT
The DNA here is from genome assembly GCF_951799975.1 of Gobius niger. Lineage (NCBI taxonomy): Eukaryota > Metazoa > Chordata > Actinopteri > Gobiiformes > Gobiidae > Gobius > Gobius niger. The sequence continues at coordinate 36,613,611 of NC_136852.1, read as the reverse complement.
GCTGAGGACGAGAGAGAGCCAGGGTTAAACCAGACACAAGAGTCTACAGAGTTTCATCTGCTGAGGATAAGAGAGAGAGCCAGGGTTAGACCAGACACAAAAGTCTACAGAGTTTCATCTGCTGAGGACGAGAGAGAGCCAGGGTTAGACCAGACACAAGAGTCTACAAAGTTTCATCTGCTGAGGACGAGAGAGAGCCAGGGTTAGACCAGACACAAGAGTCTACAGCGTTTCATCTGCTGAGGACGAGAGAGAGCCAGGGTTAGACTAGACACAAGAGTCTACAGAGTTTCATCTGCTGAGGACGAGCGAGAGCCAGGGTTAGACCAGACACAAGAGTCTACAGAGTTTCATCTGCTGAGGACGAGAGAGAGCCAGGGTTAGACCAGACACAAGAGTCTACAAAGTTTCATCTGCTGAGGACGAGAGAGAGCCAGGGTTAGACCAGACACAAGAGTCTACAGCGTTTCATCTGCTGAGGACGAGAGAGAGCCAGGGTTAGACCAGACACAAGAGTCTACAGAGTTTCATCTGCTGAGGACGAGTGAGAGCCAGGGTGAGACCAGACAAAAGAGTCTACCGGGTTTCATCTGCTGAGGATAAGAGAGAGCCAGGGTTAGACCAGACACAAGAGTCTACAGAGTTTCATCTGTTGAGGATAAGAGAGAGCCAGGGTTAGACCAGACACAAGAGTCTACAGAGTTTCATCTGCTGAGGACGAGAGAGAGCCAGGGTTAAACCAGACACAAGAGTCTACAGCGTTTCATCTGCTGAGGACAAGAGAGAGAGCCAGGGTTAGACCAGACACAAGAGTCTACAGAGTTTCATCTGCTGAGGATAAGAGAGAGAGCCAGGGTTAAACCAGACACAAGAGTCTACAGCGTTTCATCTGCTGAGGACGAGAGAGCCAGGGTTAGACCAGACACAAGAGTCTACAGAGTTTCATCTGCTGAGGACGAGAGAGAGCCAGGGTTAAACCAGACACAAGAGTCTACAGAGTTTCATCTGCTGAGGACGAGAGAGAGCCAGGGTTAGACCAGACACAAGAGTCTACAGAGTTTCATCTGCTGAGGACGAGAGAAAGCCAGGGTTAGACCAGACACAAGAGTCTACAGAGTTTCATCTGCTGAGGACGAGAGAGCCAGGGTTAGACCAGACACAAGAGTCTACAGAGTTTCATCTGCTGAGGATAAGAGAGAGAGCCAGGGTTAAACCAGACACAAGAGTCTACAGAGTTTCATTTGCTGAGGACGAGAGAGCCAGGGTTAGACCAGACACAAGAGTCTACAGAGTTTCATCTGCTGAGGATAAGAGAGAGCCAGGGTTAGACCAGACACAAGAGTCTTCAGTGACCGCAGCAGCTCAAATTTCAATGTCAATGCGATGAAGGTTAATCATGCAGCTCACCTATTGCAGTATTAGTATACAGTATAATATCAGTGTTACCTTGACGACGGGCTGGGCGGAGGGCATGATGGCGGCCGGCGGCTGAGGGGCAGAGGCAGGGGGCGTGGTCTGTAGGGCGGCGGGCGTGGCAGAGATGACAGGCGTCTGAGTGGGGGAAGGGGAGGAGGACTCCGCCTGCTGCTGGTTCACTGCAATCAACAGAAGAAAACATCCAGTCAAAGGCCAGGACAAGGCTTTATGAAGAACATTACAGAAAATAAGGTGTGATGTGCCAATGCCACAGCATGGCAAAGCTTTATTCTACTCCTTCATCCATGATTAGTTTTGGCTAATAACTTATGCGCGTGTCACTGTTGATTGAACTACAACATAGCAGCGCAGTGAGTGACACAACCTTGTCAATTCCTTGTGACGGTTGTGATTGGTTCGGTCTCAGCCACCAGTCAGTCACTTCTTTTCTGCGTGAAAGGTTGTCTGGAGACACACACGGTAAACAAGTGGGTGTGGTTTACCAGGCTAGCGCGGCACCAGTAAACAAACCCTCTGAAACGCACAGGAAAAGACATTTGGCAAAGTGTGCTTTTACGCGCTTCTATACAAGCTCAAAGCTTCCGCTGCTTTAAAATGAGAAACTTGGCCCTCTTGTAAAGACAAACTCCATGCGCTTTCATCTTCATTCGTTTAACCAAAGCCCAAACTAAAAGATTTTCAAGGGGACAACCCAAGTGCTGGAGTCATGCGGAGAAAGCAATAATTACTAAGCATGTAGACAAATGTGCTTCCAACAAGACTCCACTCCTGACCACTTCTGTAAACCCAGGATTTGTTTACCTGTGGTGGCAGAGGGTGTTTTGCTCTGCTTCTTTCCTTTTGGAGCCGGTGGGAGCAGAGCCACTTCCTCCTGGGGCATCTGAGCCACTTTCTGCAGGAAGATCTTCTCCAAGGCCTGGGCCATGAGCACGATGTCGTCTGTGGGCTGAAACCGAAAAGTAGATTAAACCAATGTCAGAAAACCACTGATTTCATTCTTTATGCAACAAAGCTGCAACAAAAACATGTCATCCATCACAATCCATGATAGCAGTGGTTCCCAACCTGAGGAATGGGCCCCCCATGGGGGATTGCAGGGGCATAGAGCTGGTTTATTAAAACCATTACTGTTCAGCAGGTAGGCCTGCGCCAATCTAGGTTTTCTGCTGCTGATACCCAAACTGGGGGTTTGAGTATCTTTCGATTAGCCAATACCAAGACACTTGCTTAACCCATTTAGGCTGGGAAAGCATTACCGCATTTTTTCCATTAAAGCGGTGAGACAATCACAATCACTGCCTTATGCAGGGCATACACGCAATCGCAAATAATTGTTCAATGTAGTAAACAGAGTGGATTACCCCCAGTGGTGTAGCCTAGTCTACATGATACGCAGGTATACACTGTAGAACCACTAGAAATCCTGCAGAATTGCTGTATAACTACTACAAATAGGGCAAAGATACGTATCACTCACTTGTGCAGTGTTATTTTCTTTCTGTTCGATTCGAGACCAGCCCAAACTTCACAACAACTCACTATTTCCTCGACATCTCATTTCTCTCGCTCTCAGTCTCTGCCGACCGACACAGTTCCCTCTACGCTGCGCTCCCATTGCGTTTCTGGAAAAAAGTGAGCGCTCACTCTGCAACAGTTTTGGTAAATTCTCAGTGACAGAGTGAGTGCTCTCACTATGCAACACATCTTTGACGTGTGGAGCTTTCACTTTGTCGAGCAGTGCGTTTAGAAAAGTTTAGCTGAAAGAAAACCGTGTCCTGATGTGGATCTGGTCTGTCTCTGCAGCTCAGGAGGTAATAATGTCCTTTCTCTCTTTTTATCACTGCTTTAGATTAAAGCAGTGATAAAGGCCTTTGCTAGGCCCGATCCCGTCAGACCTCGGAAGCTAAGTTTGAGTGGTTGGTGGTGGTGGCTGATGTGCGCAGACTGGTTGCCTCGCTTATCATCACCGAGTATGGAGTGAATGAATAATGCACCAAATTGTAAAGCGGCTTTGAGCGTCTGGAAAAGCGCTATATAAGACTAATGCATTAATATTAATAATATTAATAATATTAATATTAATAATAATAATAATATTAATAATAATAATAATATTAATAATAATATTAATAATAATATTAATAATAATAATAATAATAATATTAATAATAATATTATTAATAATAATATTAATAATAATATTATTAATAATATTATTATTAATAATAATAATAATATTAATAATAATAATAGTCACAGCGCTGAGTGCGCGCAGTATCCATCGAACCCCCTGTGCGTGAAGACAGCATTGAGCACATCAGCCGCATCCCCGCATGTATCCAGATCATTTATAGATCAGCACTGCTTTAGGAGAGAGGCGGGGTGTAAACAAAGTGCCGTGCTTCTACGCTGATTCTGACACTTTCTGTGAACTTTATCGCGGAGCAAGAGGGACTCGTGTGAAAACACTTGTAATTCCAGCCAAAAGAAGTCATCACCGAGAGAATAACAACATTAATGTCACTGCAGGTTTGTCCAACGTGAGAACGAAGCGAAAACACCGCCCAGTCAGTGCATCAGAGCTAATCAGACCTACTGTTAGCGAGAGGAACCCGACCGCTTAAAGGTGCGTACACACCAAACGCTTTTCGGGCGTCAAAAACGCGCCTAAAGCCCGTAGTTAGACGCTTGTGCTTACCTGAAGTCAGACACTTGTCACACTGACGCTCTGGTCGCACGTCAGCGTGTGATCGTAGCTACAACAGGCGTCCTCGAGGCCCAAACACATTCCCAGCACCACTGAAATAAGTTTTCTTGTCGCCTCTTTTAATCCTGAGTGTTTAGGTAAAGAAACACTGTGTGTGTCGTTGTAAAAGTCCCAGAGCTGCTGTAGCGCCGGTTCACAATGAAGCTAAACCTCCGTGACTTGTTTTCATTTTTCTTTTTCTTGGCTGGCATACAATCTGCCCCGGTGGCTCAGCTACAACGTACGTCACTGTTGGGGAAAGCTCCTGATTGGTCGACACTCGCAAATTTCTGCAAAAAGTTCAAAAATTCCCAACTCTAGCGTGGGCTGCGCTGGACGCCCTGGAGGCACGTCAAAAGCTTGTCACGTGCGAAAAGCTTCAAAATACGCCGCACAGGAGGCGTGTGACTCGCTGCGGGACATTTTGACGCTCCCTGAGGTACGTCCACCATGTGTTTTACATGTAAACTAGGGTTGTGCCGATGGACGATGATGTGATGGATGAGCAACATCACGATGGAGAGCCACCATCGTGATGCCACGCCCCCTCCTGTCAGAAACACGCACTGGTCTTTTGTAAGCCTTGTAAACCTACAAACTTTGCAGGGATTGCACTGTAAATTAAATCACAGATATAACTAATATGCACGCTAGTTTCTGTAGCTTCTTAAACATTATGTTAAAATTGAGCAAATGCAAATAATAAGCTCCGATTTACATTTGTATTATTGTGATAAGAGCATTGGTATTGAAGAGTTGACCGATCGATCTACGTTCCCACCCTCACCTATGGTCATGACCGAAAGGACAAGATCGCGAATACAAGCGGCCGAAATGAGTTTCCTTCGCAGGGTGGCTGGGCGCACCCTCCGAGATCGGGTGAGGAGCTCAGTTACCCGGGAGGAGCTCGGAGTAGAGTCGCTGCTCCTTCACGTCGAAAGGAGCCAGCTGAGGTGGCTCGGGCATCTGTTTCGGATGCCTCCTGGTCGCCTCCCGCGGGAGGTGTTCCAGGCATGTCCTAGTGGGACAAGGCCTCGTGGAAGGCCCAGGACACGGTGGTGGGACTATGTCTCCGAGCTGGCCTGGTGTCGCCTCGGGGTCCCCCCAGAACAGCTGGAGGAGGTGTGTGTGGATCGGGAAGTTTGGGCATCTCTGCTGAGACTGCTGCCCCCGCGACCCGGCCCCGGATAAAGCGGAAGAAAAAAAAATGGATGGATGGATGGATGGACTAAAAAATCACGACACGCCTAGTTCAAACAAAGAAACTTGTGAGAGTGAGGAGTTATGATGATAAGTTATGTAAAAAGGTAGTGACAGGTGCGGGCTAGTTTGTATTTTACAACAAAGCGCTGAAGTCTGCGGGAAAGACGCACTTAGACTGTTGGAAATGTGCGTTTTACACTCTGACACTGGAGCTGTCGCTGAAGGATTAAGAGAGACTGTAAAGTGGATGCGCCCCGCCCACAGCGCAGACCGAGCCACATGCTCCCCTTCGTTCAAAACATTGTCCAAAAACAAGTCCTTCTCCACCAAGCAGCGCATGGGGGTGTGCATGTGGGGGTGTACAGGCGCTCGCTCAACAGTGCGAGAGTCCGGACATCAGCTGATCTGATCAGTGTCTGTGGGGTTGGGGAGAGCAGACTGGGCTTGATTCATTTAAATTTTCACTTCTTTCCCACAGCCTCATTTAGCAACAACCTGTGAATAACAGGTACAATCCTACAGGCATATTGCTTGTTATGGAAATAACATTTACTGCACGTTTAGGTTTATAATCTATTTAATTGTTTGTGATACAGTCAGGTCCATAAATATTGGGACATCGACTTAATTCGAGATACTTAAACTCCTCCACTTGAGGTAAGGACTCCCCACCGACCTGAAGAGGGGAAGCCACCTTTTTCCGGTGGAGAACCATGGCCTCAGATTTGGAGGTGCTGATTCTCATCCCGGCCGCTACACACTCGGCTGCAAACCGCCCCAGAGCAGCTGAAGGTCCTGGTTCCCGCCCTCACCTATGGTCATGAGATTTGGGTAATGACCGAAAGGACGAGATCGCGAATACAAGCGGCCGAAATGAGTTTCCTTCGCAGGGTGGCTGGGCGCACCCTTCGAGATAGGGTGAGGAGCTCAGTTACCCGAGAGGAGCTCGGAGTAGAGTCGCTGCTCCTTCACGTCGAAAGGAGCAGCTGAGGTGGCTCGGGCATCTGTTTTGGATGCCTCCTGGTCGCCTCCCGCGGGAGGTGTTCCAGGCATGTCCTAGTGGGACAAGGCCTCGTCGAAGGCCCAGGACACGCTGGTGGGACTACGTCTCCGAGCTGGCCTGGTGTCGCCTCGGCATCTCTGCTGAGACTGCCGCCCCCGCGACCCGGCCCCGGATAAAGCGGAAGAAAATGGATGGATGGATGGACTTAATTTGTATGTTTTTGGCTCTATAAACCAGCGCTTCTCAACCTTTTGGAGCCGCGACCCCCATTATAACAGTTAAAGGGGTTTGTGACCCCCCCGCCCTGGTCACACCATGAGAAATAGGCACCTTAGCCTACATAATTCTTAAAAAACAGAGAAAAAAAACAAAGAAAATCCATCAAATAATGGCACTCTGGTAAAATAGCACACACATGCTACAATAAAGTATTAGATTATATGCTAATAAAAATATGTGTATTTTATTTACATGAAAAAATATTAATATGATATTATTTGCTGGTATTTGAGCTGATCAGACGCGCTCACACAAACCGCGCAGGACGGAGCGGGAGGGCATCCTTAATAATCGTTGGTTCTCGATTATGCTATTTTTGTGATCGTCTAGTGTAATAATCGAAATCGTAATCAAATTTCGATTAATTGCACAGCCCTAGCCAAAGCCAAAGAGCTTTTTAAGGCAAAGAAGTGAAATGTTACTCAATGGCCAAGTCAATTACCTGACATGAATCCAATTAATCAGCATTTGACTTGCTGAAGACAAAACTGAAGGGAAAATGTCCCAAGAACAAGCAGGAACTGAAGACATTAACAGTAGAGGCCTGCCAGAGCATCACCAGGGATGAAACCCAGCGTCTGGTGACGTTTATGCCTTCAAGATTTCAGCCTGTAATTGACTGCAAAGGATTGGCAACCAAGTGTTCAAATAAAAAAAGTCTGATTCATAATTGTTACTTTGTCCCATTACTTATTAGGGCTGAACGATTTTGCCTAAAATCAATATTGCGATTTTTTTTCAATCAATATTGCGATTTCGATTTCTCGCTAATAACTTTTTGTTGCAATACAATTAAATATTTACAACTGATTTAATAAAGTATTACTTACTCTTAAGTCCTTTATAATCACATGGAATATAATTCCAAATAGTCCACATAGTCATTTAGCCTACATCATTTCCAACAAGATTATATTGAATTTTTTTTTTGTAAATAGCCTAAATAATTTCTTGCTATTTGGTCTTGTGTATTAGTCAGTGGTTGTGAGATAAGTTCTTATCTTTATCCAAAACATTCCCAAAACATAAGCCTCCAAAAGAGAGCCGCAAAAGACTCAACAAGCAGCTCAGGCTCAGCTTCATCTGTGGAGGCCGAGACGTGTGGATCGGGAGGAAAGTTTCTGTGATCAGAGCATCAGAGCATGTAGCGCTGCAGCTAACGCAATGCTAATGGAGGAAACAGCAATAGTCCTTTGCGGTGGCTGTATTATACACGCTGATATTATCACAGTACATCCACGATCTACCGCACACCTTAAGCAGACGGAGAAGTAAACAAAAGCAGGCGGTGGAGCGCGGAGCGGACGTCGGTGGCGTCTCTCGCCGCTACATTCACTTCTATGGGGCGCGGCCATCAGCTTCATGGGCCGAAATTGCGGGCCTCTGCAATTTCGAAATCGCGTTGTGTAATATCGCGATTAAATTGCAAATGCAATTAATCGTTCAGCCTTATTACTTATGGTCCCTTAAAAAGTGGGAGGCTCACATAAAACGGTTGTAATTCCTACATCGTTCATCTGATTTGGATGGAAATAGCGTCAAATGAAGTATGCTTTGTATTATTTGAAATCCATTGTGGTGGTTTATAGAGCCAAAACATAAGAAATGAGTCGATGTCCCAATATTTATGGACCTGACTGTACATTTAATATTATTAATAGTTATCCATCTGTGGATAAGTAGCCTGACCAGCCAGAGTTAGGCCTTCCTCGGTTAAGGAATTTCCTTGCGGCTGATATAGCGTGCCTCAATACCCTCAACATCGTACATAGTATTGTAAAATACGCATTTGAGTATGTTTATATTTTATTCTTATTTTCAAAATCAAGGCCTGTTGTTGCATTTGTTGTGAGATGGAGAGTTTGGTTTGTTCTTTATGCTTTAGTTATGTGAACCGTTTATGTGACGTTAACATACCAGACACCTATTTCAATGGTTGTTTATGCTTCATGTAGCTAACCATCAATGTGTTAAGTTAGCAAACCATAAACCTCTTCAGCCTGCTGTTCTTTTTCTTCATTAGGCATTTTTTGGCTAGTGCGTCGTATACTCTGGAGTAACGTATAGTCCGGAAAATAGGGTAGTTCCTTTGAGGAACAATGAGTCAATAGCAACTGTTTGGATTTTAAACATAGAAGAAGTCAACACGAATGTACAACAACTGCTTCAATCAATGGATGTTTGGAATCGGACTGAAGACTTCAACAGATGGAAGCAGGTACATGCTTGTTAAGGACATTCAAGAAAATGTTTTACTGGTTCCTACTAGGTTCCTGTAGTGACATTGTGGTCTGTAATTTGATATAAAACGTTGAGAATTCCAGACGGTCCTGCTTTTGAACACATACAGAAAGCAGGAGCAAAGTGAAGCTGATGATAAAACTACCTTTACTTTAAATTTATCAGTGACGCATCGCTTTTGGGCCTTCAACATAACACAGGCTTCATTATAATGATATATTTAGCATTTTAGAGTTTTAATTATACAAGTTTATTCAGCTAGAGGTGGAAACTCACTTAAAAGAGTGGGAAACCCCCAGTGGATCCCGTCATACCTTGTTGTAGATGTAGCAGTTGGTGAACATGGTGTTGAAGTCCTGCATGGCCTCGCTGGCGCTCCAGTAATAATTGTTCTCGAGGCGTTTCTTGATGGTGCCCATGTCCATTGGGTTTTTGATCACTTTGTGATAATCCTAAAAACACAGGACGCAAGGAGCTGGTTAGAAAAGAGCCAACAGGAGCAGAGCTTTTGTCTTTGGAGGATGAGAAATGAGCTCATTGTTTGGACAGCTTGTGTTGGATGACTGACGTAAAAAGAATAGATTATTATCGCATTATAGAGCTACTCTAAGCACTCCCGTTTTGCCGGTTCGGTAATGTGAGGTTTGTAAAGCTCTGCATAAACACAAGTTTGCGTTGTCTGATTCTGACGTTCCATTTTTTTGTGTCTCCTTTGCAGTTGTTTGTGTGTTGCACAAGTGACAAGTGAAGTGTCTAACAGAGTTAGCTGCAGCTTTCAGTCCGGCCGCAGCATCTGTTTGCTAGTCCAGGAAAGGCCATATTTATTGTTTTTATCAAAATAATTATAATAATCTAATCAAAAAGTGAGATCGATCAATATGGGAAAAATATACATATATATTTTTTGGGGGGTAAAATACCCTACTTCAAAGTTAACTTAAAAACATTATGTCACGTCCCCATAAAGAAAAGGCCTGAAGTAATGTTTTGTTTGAGTAATCTTGCATTTTTTTTGCACTCACTGGAGTTTACAGACTTCCATCCGCCTGGTGTAGAGAGTTTTATGAATCTGTCGGCCCCGCGCTCAGCGCTTGTTGTAAACAGCGAGACACGTGCCAGTTGTGCCGTTTGCCGCATGGAAAGAAACGTGACTGTCATCACGCAATAAAGACAGACACAGAGGCGCTCTAGTTTTGACTTGCTTTTCCGTGTCACTACAGCCACTACAGCCGCCCACAGCAGCGGAGATCATCAGCTCCGTCATTTCCATGGAGGAGCAGGGTTCCATTAGCAGCAGCTTCCATTCATTTATTTTAACATATTAATTGGATAATTGTACCACAATTCGTTAAGGCGATAATTTTCCCGTTCCTAATTAATGAATAGTAGTAATAGAGCGGCATAGACGGCACTCACTGCGAGGCCCAGTTTGATGGCATCCACAGGCTGATAGAAGGGCCATGCAAACTGGTGCTTCCACAGCGTCTTCACCACCACGTTCTGCATGTACTGCAGCTGGTTGGTTTTCCGGCCCGGTTTGCTGGGGTTGGTGACCTCGGGAGGGGACGGGTTGGTGATGGCCGGGGGGCTAGGGGGCGCTGTCTCGGGGGCGTCCGACATGATGCAGGGTCAACACGCAGCAATGCACCCTGGGACTGCAGTGTCCACCTACCGGGAGAGAGGAGATTAAAATGTGCATTAAACTGGCTGAATAAAAAAAAAAACCTGCAACGAAATGTGTTTGGACCAGTTTCCTGTATAAAAAGTCAAAAAAGGTCATGACTAGATTATGCATGTATGAATATTTTCATTTATTGTTACATTTAAAGGAATAGGCCACCGTTTTTACATACCAAAATATGTTCTTACCTCACTTTAGTCGAGTTAATATATCCCCGTCTGGTCTTTGTCCGCGCGCTCTGCCAGGCAAACGGAGCACATACGCAGCCTCTCCCACATGTCACATAGCTCCGAAAAAGCTCACGATAGAAGCTACCAAGCTCTTCCACGTGTTCCCTATTTAAACAAAGTTACGTGAAGTGTTTTCATGCGAAGTATATTTACACAGAAATGTAACATGTCGATTTTATAAGCAAATAAAAAGGGGGACTATATTGTGAGGCGTAATGATACGAGGAGCAAAACGTCCGCGCAGTAACTCCTAAAGGTTATTGACGGAAGTGAGCGGGGGAAGTCTTTCGGAGTTACTACGCGGACGTTTTGCTCCTCGTATCATTACGCCTCACAATATAGTTCCCCTTTTTATTTGCTTATAAAATCGACATGCTACATTTCTGTGTAAATATACTTTGCATGAAAACTCTTCACGTAACTTTATTTAAATAGGGAACACGTGGAAGAGCTTGGTAGCTTCTATCGTGAGCTTTTTCGGAGCTATGTGACATGTGGGAGAGGCTGCGTATGTGCTCCGTTTGCGTGACAGAGCGCACGGACAAAGACCAGACGGGGATATATTAACACGTCTAAAGTGAGGTAAGAACATATCTTAGTATGTAAAAACGGTGGCCTATTCCTTTAAGGCTTAAATTAGGCACAGGTCCTTCAATGACTTTGAATGACTTGATTTTAAAACAAACTTGATCACTCTAAAGCTATTTAAAATACTATTAACACATTTCAACCACAACTACAACTAGGGCTGGACTATAAAAGAGAAAAAAACATTTATTTTCCCATATTGATCAACTTATGATTCCATTTTCTTTTTTCATACAAATAATAAATGTAGCTTATTCATGAACCAAGACATCTTCCTTCACTTTCATTTAACACAAAGATCTGCCTTTGTCTTCTAAACCGTTTCTGCCAAAGAAACGTCTGTAAACCTGTCGATTATAAAAACCCTCGACGATTATTGAGGGATTGCGATTCAGGTTTAATTTCGAATCATTGTCCAGCACTAGCAGAAAATATTTATTGAAAATTTCGTGAACTAATAATCAAATAGTAAAAAGGTACATGAAAAAAGCGTTTTCCCCCCTAATTTGAACACCATGTATCTAGAACTATGCCACCAGTGAATTTCCTCAAAAAATGTCTTCTTACTCACAAAAAAGAAATCGCAGCTCCAATTTGGTCCATTTATTTTAATTGAATGCCTTAGTCCCAGATTTGTAACTAAGTATCACAGGACAGCAAATACTCACTGCTTGTGGAGAGTTTAGAGCCACACACTCGTTCTGTGCGTTCGAGTTCAGTTCAGATCCAGATTTCCTTCAAAACAACTGCCCATCGCACGACCTGAAACAGAGCAAGCACTGGGTTCAAATGGGAGCTTCAGAGAGAGGACTTAGACACCAGACAACAGTCGGAGCATCTCCAACAAAACCAGAGTAAACATCTCAACTCAATCCAAAGCAAGGCCATTTGTAGAGCACAATTCATGTACAAAGTGCTTCACAGTTACAGAAAATTACAAGACAGCTGATCAAATCAATAACATAAAAATTAATCAATTACAGTGAAACGAAAGAGCGAAGACAAAATACTTTCTGTGTCATATGCACAGGTAAATAGAACTGTTTTCATTGTCAGAGTTGAGGCCTGCCTCACATCCTCATGAAGACTGTTCCAGGCTTCAGCTCTCGCCTCACTGTGTTTAGCCCTGACTCTGGGGCCCACCAGGAGAACCTCTCCCGAAGTTCTCAGGGCCTGAGATGGTTCATACAGCGCTAACATGTCAAAGATGTACTTTGGTGCTAAAAAATGAAAAGACTGGTGCACAAGCAGAGCTGTTTTAAATCTTATTCTCTGAGTGACAGGAAGCACCGGACTAATAGGTAGGTAAAAAGCTGCTGATGGTATTGCTTTGATGCGGCTGTTTAATTTCAGGTCTGAGTTCATGATTATCATTTTATTATTGGATTTCAAACCTGATTTTTTGGTTTTAGAGAGAGACTCAAGGTGACTAATAACACTCTGTCTTTGTGCCTGTGGGCCAAAAACAATGATCTCAGTTTTGTCTGAGTTTAGTTGGAGAAAGTTGTTTTGCATCCACTAACTGATCTGTTGGATGCAGTGACAGAGTGTATCTACAGGCCCATGTTCACCAGCCGTCAGTGACACGTAGATTTGAGTGTCATCTGCATAGTTGTGGTACGACACATTAATGCTGTTTATTAGCGGGCCCCATTGAAGCATGAACAAGTTAGATAAGAGGAGTCCCAAGATTGACCCCTGAGGGACTCCACAGGTCATGGCAGTTTTGTCTGAGACACTTTTGCCAATTTCGACAAAGTACATCCTGTCCTCGAGATAGGACTTAAACCAGTTTAGCGCAGTACCAGAGAACAAGACCATCGCCATCGGACTGGACAGATCAGCGCAGGAGAACAGCAGAGAGACATTGAACAAACTATCAGAGCTGAACTCCAACCCACAACGCTGAGGAAGTTAACATGCATGTACACAGCAACATATCAATTTAATTTATTTATCAATTTATTTAAATGGTGTTTTGCAATTTGTTCCAAATCAAAATGAAAGGAAAATAGATGTAGGATTAAACAACGAGGAGCCGCGCATTAGACGGTTATAATGCACGACGCGCGTCGTGGAGTTCCTCCTGCATTATAACCGTCTAATGCTCGGCTCCGAGTTGTTTAATCTGCTTATACCAGGGTCCCACAAACATAACATTTTCAACAAATGTTGTTTTCATTTACTAAACTCGCTAAATATGCCAAACTACAGGAACTATTTTATGTGGGATTTTAGTGTTTAGGGATTTTTTACTGTCTGAACGCTCGTCAGAGCCATTCTCTCGCTGTTATGAGGATCTCCGTGAGGCTCAACGAAACATCAGCACGCGCTGCATCGCCAGAATCACAACACAACAGGACTAACCCGACACTTTTCCGTGGAAGTAAACATCGATATGCGGCACTGATGGACAGGATCTATTTCACTTTTACGCTGTTGAACCTGAAGCTAGCTAGCAAGCTAGCCACCTGTAGCTCAACGAGCTCAACTGCAGCTGCAGTGGAGTCGCTTACACCTGGGCCCCATGTTCTGAAACTTTTATGTTTGACTTTATTCATCATCATTTTACGTCTGAAAACAGTAACAGTAGGCTAACCTAGCTGCTTAATCCTCTACTTTCCATTCATCAAAAGTTTTGTTTTGGCCAAAAACGTAAAATTAAGCTGCGTTATCATTGACAGTCCATTGCATACCGTCAGTGGTTATGCGTTGCTATGGCGATGCCCGCAGCAGAGTGATAACCCAGTGATTTAACAACCGGACTACGTGTACAAAAATATTGCATCAGAATCGAGTATTCACCCAGACTATGGTATAAAGCCCTTTAACCCCATTTTAATGCCTAAATACGATATTTTTAATGCCGCAAATGGAAAAACAGTTGGCATATTTAATTTCCTGAGATTTGTAAAGATTCAATCAAACGGGAATGATGGGAAAGTTTAAACAAAAGATTATGTCAAAATTCATTCAGAACTGCAGCGGAATTAGTTTTAGACCACAGTTTTGGTGTTTTTGATGAATGTATGCAGGTATAAACAGCACGTAATGTCATTGTTGTGGGTTCTGTCCCTAAGGAAAGAAATATTTTGAGCATTTTAGATTTAATGCCAGTTTGAATCAAATGTAATGCTCTAATTTTCAAGGCCTTAATTGTGGCATAATTCATTTAATTATCCTGCATTATTATTACTTGCACACAAGTCTTCCATTCTACTGTGTTAAATGACAGTTTAAAATGATTATATTTTACGCAGGCCTAGTTACCTGGCAATGAGCATAATACATTTTGTACATTTATTACTTTCCACCAGCATCACATTTATCACCAAAACAAGAGTCAATGTCACCTACGAGGAGAGCTTTTACTATCCAGAGCAGTTACATAAAGGAAGACCCGCACACCATCAATCCTTGCAGAAAGTTTATTAATAAAAACGCAACATTTGGACCTGACAGGGTCTTCCTTAGGCATCGTTTGACTGAAGATAATAAAAATGCAAACTTTCTGCAAACATTGGTGTGTGGGACTTCCTATTTGTAATTTTGACTTTAGCTTCTATCCTAATGGATGTGCAAAGTCTCCTGCCTTTTTTCAGGACAGCCCTGGTAAAAGAAAACACTTTTTATTTGATAGCAAAAATGATTTTGAAATCAGGTTTGAACCAGAAACAATTAGGAGCAGTGCTGCACTCGAATAAGTATCATCTCACGCTTAAAGTGTCAAACCAAAGCTGAATAACAACGCACTGAGTCTTGAACACTATAGATTCTTGATCCAACTGAATGCTTCTAAAGATGTTTTTTTTTTTCGGTAACCGCTAGGGCTGGGACAAAATATCGGATTGGATTTGGATCGCAATACTTTGTGCTGCAATACAAAGTATTAATACTTTTTCCAAGGATCGCAATACTTTCAATACTTGTGTTTGGAGGATTTTTTTCCCTACACTCCTTTATTTTCCAGTAACAGCACTTTGTTACATTTTGTGTTAATGCACTTTCAATCTATACACTTCAATAAATGTCAATGGGCCCTGAGTTTATAAACTTGGGACACATTTTAAGGTAAACATATTCCAAATCATAATTACTTAGTCTCGTGATACGTATCGTGACAACAGTGGGAGGTTGTGCCAGGCGTATAGTTTTAAATGTTGTAATCTGTAAAGTACTTTGTGATACCTTTCGGTATGAAAAGCGCTTTATAAATAAAGTTTGATTGATTGAACAGTGGATCGTCCCAACCCTAGTAGCTGCCTTCAATACTTTTATTTACCAGCAAAATCCCTGGATCACATCACATCCCAGTCCTACAGTTTACAGCAGAAACTCGCCCACAGACAAAAGGCGGACAGACCTGGACTTAATTAGATGAAAATGATTTATTTTGGCACTGGACTTGAAATCACGACGTGCAACATTGCACATGATAAATAAAAGATAAAGAATTCTCTACTTTAAATTTTCAGGCTTTGACCCAACCTGGAAACAAAACAAAAAAATTCATTCTAATTTTCACAGTAAACTGTTTAATTATTCACTGATTCAATATTTCTGCAGAGATTTTGGAAATTGTAATTTAAAAGAGCCATGTTCTCAAAATGTGATATATTTAGGTTGAATGATATGATATATATCTTGATAGCTTTCCCGCAAAGTGAGAGCGGTGAAATTAAATGTCGTGTTGCGAGTAGTTTTATTGAAAACTCACTATAAAATGTACACATAAACACTGTATAACAAAGCTCCACACGGTGCACATTTAAATCAAAAAAGATAAAAGATAAAAATAGCATATGAAACAACTATTACAGCACAAATTTGAACTATATCGATATATGCGATATAGTCTAAAACCATATCTCATTTAAAAATGTATCGAGAGATCGTCCAGCCCTAGTCAGTAGCACCTACAGACTTCAAACTTTCCAGTCTTGGACTGAAAAATATTAAAACATTTTCAGAGGGATTTTTTTTGTAATCTAATTCCTAACCTGATTTACCATGGTTTTGAAAAAAAAAGAGGCAAAATTTAATTTTTTTTTACAGACTTTTCCGCAAAAAAAACAAACAGATATTTTGAAAACTAAGCAAGATATAAATATATATATATATAGGAAAATCTGGGGCATTATTAGGCATTAAACACCTATTGTTTTATATGAAAATATCTTTTTATCACATATTTATGACGGTAATCTCCAGCAAAAGTTTCAAATTGATAACTCTACCTTAAATAGGGCTGCAACTAACGATAATTTTGTAATCGATTAATCGCTTGGCTGTGAATGGTGTAGGAAAATTGTATTTTAACTTTTTTTTTTAAATCACATATAGCTTTAAGTGCCGCTGCTTGAGGATATGTTGATTAAACTAGTTTAACTAAAGGGAAATGTTTGTTAAAGGCTGTATTCATGAAATTTACAATGTACAAAACACGACAGAATATAACTATATAAACACGGTAGGTTTTCATCAAAAATACTACATTTTTTATGTCATTTTTGCTACATTTAAATTTGTGTGAACCAGAAAACGATTAATCGATTACTAAAATAGTTGTCAACTATTTCAATAATCGATTAGTCGTCGATTAATCAATTAGTCGTTTCACCCCTAATCTTAAAGTTTCCCTATTTACCCGTCGTGTCTCGGCTTAAAACAAAAAAAGATGACTGCACTGCGAGAAAAAAAATCCTACAATTAAACCACACTCAAAACCTACATTAGTATGAAATTACTACAATTGTCTGCAGTTTGTGTCTGAACATAGGAGCCGTTTTTTGCACGTTATTTGGACATTGATAACCAAAACATTCGAGTTGAGAAATTTCGTAGGACAGCATGCAATCATGGAACAACATCAAAGGAACCATAAATCACCAAAACAGACCCCAAACAACACAATGGCACCTCACCAAATTATCTGATTTTAGGACGAGAAAATTCCTGCAAATTTCAGCATTTAAATTCCACTGTTTACACACGCGTGACAGTGTTATCTATCATAAAGAAATGCAGCAGCCTTTAAAGCGGCATACATCAAGTCACATGTATTTGAAAATGATCTTGTATTCCCTGGTCTCGTAAATTGGCCCAATCGACTAGCCCGAATTTGTTTAGCGTCAGTCTCCATAAATATACAAAATATACAAACAGCACGCAGTTCGTGGTGCCTTGTTTCCACGTTACATTTCGGTTTCCTTGTTTGTAAAGTTGATTAAAATCCGGTCTGGAAGTGTTTGCACGGGCGCCGCTGTGAAGCCCGACGTGAGTTATGATTCTGAATGCGGCTAACGCTAACAGCTGCCCGCCTCTCAACTTAACACATACCCGGTCAGACACACGCCTTCGTCGGTGTGGAGAGGGTCAAAAGACGCGGTTCCGAAGGCCCGGGTGGTCCAGGGGGCGAGCGGGGACGACACGGCCCGGTTCGGTCCGCCGCGGCCCAACACACGTCCCGTTTTCTCGCTTTAAAAAGATGGCGGGCAGAACACGGTTAGCAACGTTAGCTCGGGGGCTAAAGCTAATGGCACAGAGCGAAGACGGGGCTGATTCCAACGCAGTGTGTGGGATAAAAAACACACATTTTCGCGCAGCCGTACAAGCAATACCCAGCCACGTCGGCGTATAAGGCGTTTTCAAACACAATGCAAGATTGAATTGCTGCCAATAATCAACCTGTGCTTCGTTTTCAGCGAGTAAAAGTCGCGTCTTTGCGAGTGTTTAGCGGTTAGCCCATTAGCTGTTAGCCATTAGCCCGAGCTTTGTCTAAAGGCGCCGAGTCGAGTTGCTGTTGCCACCCCGAAAACACTGCGCCGCGATCCGCACGCCTCCAGGCTCCCACGGCGGCAATATCCGTGCAAACGCCGGCCTAAAGGCAGAAAAACGGAGCTTTACTTTGCGAAGAGGCGCTGCGCTGGTCCTTTGGTCCCCGCTCCTCCGTGTTCTGTTCGCTTTTGTATTTAGCCGTGTAGCCTGTAGCATAACAGACGAGCTATCAGCTGTGTGCCCAGTGCGCAGGCGCAGAGCTCAGGATTGCGTCACGGTGTTGTGGTGCGCTGATTGGACACTTGCTTAGCTACAAAAAAAAAAAAAAAAGAAACACTTGCTTAGCTACTGCGCTCATGGACTTTCACATGTACGGGCGAAACAGTAATAAATAAAAATATGTATTGTTTATATTATATAAATAACAATAATAAACCTAAAAGAACTCGTCAATAGCGACCCGACATCTCCGCTCCTCTGACAGCCACCAACTCCAGTTCCCTAAGTCCAATCTCCGCACTATGGGAAATAGGGCCTTTCAGCTGCGCCTTGTGGAATGTCCTCCCCAACCACCTGAGGGCGCCACAGTCTATAGGCCACATGCGGGGTGACCCCAGGTGATTTCCGCCTGAACAGTAGCATCTGTGCTGTCCTTCCTGTCCCGTATCTTTTACATTCAAAATTAGCAGGGTCCCACACAAATGAAGCGATAGCTCAAGATTTGGTAAAGGACAGCGAGCAAAAGTTAGGATGTGCCTGGAGCAGGTTAAAAACATCCCGTGAGATGTAACGACTTCACTGGAGGAAACCTCCTTGTTCATAACCGTAGATGGTTTTGTCTTGAGGCGAACAGCTCCAAAATAAAAATAAAAACTAGTGCAAAGAATCAGCCTGTTAGTAGTTTAAATGTTATTGAGTTTAAATTTGATTGTCATTATTTAACACTACTAGCCTTTACCTCGCAAGAAAAAGGCTAGTTTCCTTTGTGGCAAGATCAGGATTCACAGCGAACATGATGTTTGTAACACGCTGCAGTTCATCAGTAGCTCATCCTTTACTCAATCCTGAGTTATCTCTTCATTTGTTTAGGACAGTGGTTCTCAACCTTATTATAACAGGTAAAGGGGTCCGTGACCCCCCGCCCGGGTCACACCATGAGAAATAGGAACATTAGCCGACATAATTCTTTCAAAAACAAAGAAAAGCAGCTGAAATAAAATTCATTAAACTACAAATAAATAATGGCACTCTGGTGCAATAGCAAACACATGCTACAATAAAACGTTAGATTATTTGCTACTGAAAATATGTATATTTTATCTAAATGATCTGGCGACCCCCCAAATTTGTCTCGCGACCCCCATGGGGGTCCCGATCCCCAGGTTGAGAACCACTGGTTTAGGACTGTGCTAATTTTGAATGTACGTCCAGCACCTTCAATGCGGCTGACGCTAGAGTTGGGAATTGTTGAACTTTTTGGAGAAAATGGCTTTCCCCAACAGTGACATTGGAGCAGAGTCGCTGGCGGCGTATCCTATGCTGCAGATGTAAACAGTCAGAGTCAAGGAGGATTAGCTTTATCGTGTTGTGAACCAGAGCTACAGCAGCTCTGGGACTTTTACAAAGACACGCATCAGTGTTTTTTTTGCCTCAACACCTAGGATTAAAAGCGGCGACAACCCCGTGAGCTGCTACCTTAACGTGGTGGGGTTGTTTGAGTGCCCGAATGATCCGAGGAGCTATGATGTCTGGGGCTTTATGCCCCTGGTAGGGTCACCCATGGCAAACAGGTCCGAGGTGACGGGTCAGACGAAGAGCAGTTCAAAAGACTTCTATGGACGTACAATACACAAGGACCGTGACGTCGCCCGGCATGGCGCAGCCGGGGCCCCACCCTGGAGCCAGACCTGGGGTTGGGGCCCGAACGCGAGCGTCTGGTGGTCGGGCCTCTGTCCACGGGGCCCGGCCGGGCATAGCCCGAAGGGACGTCGTGGGCCCGCCCTCCTGTGGACCCACCACCCGCAGAGGGATCCGTACAGGTCGGGTGCGAAGAGGACTGGGTGGCAGTCGAGGCCGGTGCCTCGACGACCTGGTCCGCATGCGCAGCTTCTGGCGTTCGGGACATGGAACGTCACCTCGCTGGGGGGGAAGGAGCCTGAGCTTGTGCGGGAGGTTGAGAGATACCGGCTAGATATAGTCGGGCTCACCTCCACGCACAGCTTGGGTTCCGGATACCAACTCCTGGAGAGAGGCTGGACTCTCCATTTTTCTGGAGTTGCCCGCGGGGAGAGACGGCGGGCTGGGCTGGGTTTGCTCATATCCCCCCAGCTCAGCCATCACGTGTTGGAGTTCACCCCGGTGGACGGGAGGGTCGCGTCCCTACGCCTTCGGGTTGGGGACAGGTCTCTCACCGTTGTCTCGGCCTACGGGCCCAACATCGGTGCAGAGTACCCGGCCTTCTTGGAGTCCCTGGGAGGGGCACTAGATGGTGCTCTGACTGGCTACTCCATTGTTCTCCTGGGAGACTTCAACGCCCACGTGGGTAACGACAGTGAGACCTGGGAGGGAGTGATTGGGAAGAACGGCCTCCCCGATCTGAACCCGAGTGGTGTTCTGTTATTGGACTTCTGTGCTAGTCGCAGTTTGTCCATAACGAACACCATGTTATAGCACAAGGGTGTCCACAAGTGCACGTGGCACCAGGACACCCTAGGCAGGAGGTCGATGATCGACTTTGTAGTTGTGTCGTCTGATCTCCGGCCGCGTGTCTCGGACACTCGGGTAAAGAGAGGGGCTGAGCTGTCAACCGATCACCACCTGGTGGTGAGCTGGATCTGCTGGCAGGGGAGGAAGCCGGTCAGACCTGGCAGGCCCAAGCGTGTTGTGAGGGTCTGCTGGGAACGTCTGGCGGATCCCTCTGTCAGTGGGGTCTTCAACTCCCACCTCCGGAAGAACTTCACCCAGATTCCGAGGGAGGCGGGGGACATGGAGTCCGAGTGGACCATGTTCTCCTCCTCCATTGTCGATGCAGCTGCTCGCAGTTGTGGCCGTAAGGTCTCTGGTGCCTGACGCGGCGGCAATCCCCGAACCCGGTGGTGGCGCCCAGAAGTAAGGGATGCCGTCAAGCTGAAGAAGGAGTCCTACCTGGCCTTGTTGGCTTGTAGGACTCCTGAGGCAGCTGAGAGGTACCGGCAGGCCAAGCGTGCTGCAGCTCGTGCGGTCGCAGAGGCAAAAACTCGGGTCTGGGAGGAGTTCGGGGAGGCCATGGAGGAAGACTATCGGTCGGCCTCGAAGAGATTCTGGCAAACCATCCGGCGCCTCAGGAGGGGGAAGCAGTGCTTCACCAACACTGTTTACAGTGCGGGTGGGGGGCTGCTGACCTCGACTGGGGATGTCGTCGGGCGGTGGAAGGAGTACTTCGAGGACCTCCTCAATCCCGTCGTCACGTCTTCCGATGGGGAAGCAGAGGCTGGGGACTCGGAGGTGGGCTCACCCATCACCGGGGCTGAAGTCACCGAGGTGGTGAGAAAGCTCCTCGGTGGCAGGGCTCCGGGGGTGGATGAGATTTGCCCTGAGTGCCTTAAGTCTCTGGATGTTGTAGGACTGTCTTGGCTGACACGTCTCTGCAACATCGCGTGGCGGTCGGGGACAGTGCCCCTGGATTGGCAGACCGGGGTGGTGGTCCCTCTCTTTAAGAAGGGGGATCGAAGGGTGTGTTCCAATTACAGAGGGATCACCCTCCTTAGCCTCCCCGGTAAGGTCTACTCCAGGGTGCTGGAGAGGAAGATCAGGCCAATAGTTGAACCTTGGATCCAGGAGGAACAATGCGGTTTTCGTCCTGGTCGTGGCACACTGGACCAGCTTTATACCCTTCATCGGGTGCTCGAGGGTTCGTGGGAGTTCGCCCATCCAGTCCACATGTGTTTTGTGGATCTGGAGAAAGCGTTCGACCGTGTCCCTCGTGGTGCCCTGTGGGGGGTGCTCCGGGAGTATGGGGTCCGGGGCCCTCTGTTAAGGGCTGTCCGTTCCCTGTATGACCGCAGCAGGAGCTTGGTTCGCATTGCCGGCAGTAAGTCAGACCTGTTCCCGGTGCGTGTTGGTCTCCGCCAGGGCTGCCCTTTGTCACCGGTTCTGTTCATTACTTTTATGGACAGAATTTCTAGGCGCAGCCAGGGGCCGGAGGGTGTCCGGTTTGGGAGCCTCAGGATCTCATCTCTGTTGTTTGCGGATGATGTTGTTCTGATGGCTTCAACGAACCAGGACCTTCAGCTGCTCTGGGGCGGTTTTCAGCCGAGTGTGTAGCGGCCGGGATGAGGATCAGCACCTCCAAATCTGAGGCCATGGTTCTCCACCGGAAAAAGGTGGCTTCCCCTCTTCAGGTCGGTGGGGAGTCCTTACCTCAAGTGGAGGAGTTCAAGTATCTCGGGGTCTTGTTCACGAGTGAGGGACGGATGGAGCGTGAGATGGACAGACGGATCGGTGCGGCGTCAGCAGTGATGCAGTCGCTGTATCGGTCTGTCGTGGTGAAGAGGGAGCTGAGTCGGGGCAAAGCTCTCGATTTACCGATCGATCTACGTTCCCGCCCTCACCTATGGTCATGAGATTTGAGTAATGACCGAAAGGACAAGATCACGAATACAAGCGGCCGAAATGAGTTTCCTTCGCAGGGTGGCTGGGCGCACCCTTCGAGATCGGGTGAGGAGCTCAGTTAACTGCTCGGAGTAGAGTTGCTGCTCCTTCACGTCGAAAGGAGCCAGCTGAGGTGGCTAGGGCATCTGTTCCGGATGCCTCCTGGTCGCCTCCCGCGGGAGGTGTTCAAGGCATGTCCTAGTGGGACAAGGCCTCGTGGAAGACCCAGGACACGGTGGTGGGACTATGTCTCCGAGCTGGCCTGGTGTCGCCTCGGGGTCAGAACAGCTGGAGGAGGTGTGTGTGGATCGGGAAGTCTGGGCATCTCTGCTGAGACTGCTGCCCCCTTACTATGGTCCTTGGCAGGGAGCTGACATTGCTGTAATACCACCCCCTGGTGGCCAGGGGCGACTCCAAGAGACACTTGAGAGCATTGATTCTAATGGGACTTCAAACGTCCCAAGAATGGCTTACAAGCCTGGCTCCAAAGAGTTTTTCTTTTTCTAATATTCGCTATGACCCATGTGACCACGCTGGCGTAGGTGAAATATTTTTAACCACCCTGGTTTTTGTTTGTCAGCCTGACAATTGGAAGCATTTTCAGTGCATTAACTGGCTCCAGAGCCTGTCAATCAAGCTCTGGAGCTCTGTGGAGGCTCCGCCCACCCCACGAGCGCAGGTCTTCCCGCCTTTTTGCCCTTTTAAGGAACAGGCTGCATAGAGGGAGACAGGACGGCCATTAAGTTTCACACATGACTCAGGAACCAATGGGGCTGAATTGACCCGCTCATCTTTATCATATTATATCTATGTTGCTCACATTTCATCTACAACGGTCAGTTTTCTCCCAGAGCTAGCTGCTTATGCACTAACAACATCAATAACGCCAGCAGCTACATAAAGCAGCCTTTAACATGTACTCACACCGAGGCGAGCTTGACACATTTGTGGTTTATTGCAGACTTTTCATCAACACTGAGCTGTAGGCGATTGTAACAAGCTAACCAGGTTAGCCTAGCCTCTTGCCACTGACACAAATAATGTCCCTATTGAAGCGTATGTGCTGGATATAGGCTTAAATACTGGGGAGGTCCTTGTGTAGACCATGGGGGAAGGAGGTCTTGGAACACACTCTGAGCTGACTCGCCTTCAGAGCGTTCTGTGATATTGTGACAAGCATCTGACATCACTAAGCACAAGCGTCCAACCAGGGGCTTTGGGCGCATGTTTGACGCCTGACAGCATGCGGTCTGGACAAAGCAGTACAGCATCGATCTTACTGTCCTGGAAGAGAGCACATGGGAACATAGTGCATACAAGAATTACACTGTCTGGAATTTCTCACATTTCTGCCTAAATTGGTCACTAAATGTGGTCTGATCTTCATCAAACTCACAGGAATGATTAAACAGTGTCTGCTTGAACTAATACCGCCAAACATTTACATTTTATCATATTTTTATTGGCCACAACATGTAAACATTGTTCTCCCAGTTCATACAAGTCCAACGATCATCCTATGCGACTCACATGGAGTCGCATAGGACTTCTGAGTGCAGTAACTCTCGTTTTGTACAGAAATATTCAACCTCATTTACCATCAATAATGTTCGACGTGGTGTACGTGTAGAGCAGTCACAGGAGAGCGTAGAATAAGTAAATACACCCCCTGAATCTGACTGAACCGCAGCAGTTTTGTAAAGAGGAATGGTCCAAGATTCATCCTGATCGTTGTGAATCAATAGCAATAACTGCTTTTCTGTAGTTGCAGATCAGACGCTCACAATGATCAGGATGAATCTTGGACCATTCTTCTTACAAAACTGCTGCAGTTCAGTCAGATTCAGGGGGTGTACTTACTTATTCCACGCTCTCCTATGTTTACATGTTATGGCCAAAAAAATATGATCAAATGTAAATGTTTGGGTGGTATTAATTCAAGTAGACACTGTTTAATCATTCTTAAGATTTTGATGAAGATCAGACCACATTTAGACAGAAAAAGTGACCAGACGGTGTACTCAATGTACCCATTGAGGTTTTTAACAATAAATTAGAGACCTACTTATTTTGTATGGGCTATGAGCTACATGCACGATGTCCCCACGTGATCTCAGTTTGATCAGTGCTGTACTTCCTGTCCCGCATCTTTTACATTGAAAATTTGCAGGGTCCCAAACAAATGAAGAGAGAGCTCATGGAGTAAATGACGAGTCAGTGATGGTCAGTCACTGCAGCGTGGTCAAAACTTCATGTTCGCTGTGAATCCTGCCCCAAAGGACACTCCAGTGGTTGTAAGGTCGGAGCTTTTATCTTGCGAGCTAAAGGTTAAATAATGCATTTTCTTTATATGTTTTTTATGTTTCTTGCTGTTTTTCACTGTTTATTTTTGTTTTTACCTGTAGCACGTTGAGGCGTCTTTTGTAAAGTGCAATACAAATAACATTTCATATTATTATTATCATTAAATAAGGCATTATCAAACCGTAAATATAAAAACCTGCGCATTTCCAACGAAGATTTGAATCCAGTCCACTTTATTTGTAAAGAGCACATTTAACCAACAACAAATGTTTCCAAAGTGCTGCATAAGAAAACAATAAACAGGTACTAATAGGCTCTACCACAAAATGAAACAAAAGAGAATACATATAAATCTGCATAAAACAATACACAGCTCGTGAAAGACATAAATAGAATAGATGAGACAATAAAATAATTAAAAACAATTTTTAAAACAATAAAACAAACAAGATAAAATAAGTAAAAGACACGGGACAATACAACTCACTTCAACTCCTTCAAAGCCTGAGAATAAAAGTGTGTTTCAAGACGAGATGTGAAACACTCCCGGGTGGGGCCGTTCGGGCGTGGAGGGGCAGAGCGTTCCACAGCTCTGGGCTGGAGTACAGTGTTTGGTCACACACTACAGGATGGTCACCTCAGTGTCCCTGGCTGAAGTTGACCTTGTCATCAAAACTGCAAAAAAAAAAAATCTGTTTTTGTTTCCATGAGACTGGTTTCTGTTTTAACAAGAAAATATTCTGGTTTTATGAACAAAATAAATCCTGTTATTCTGAGGAATAACAGAATAACAGTCATTTTAGTTTGAACGATTAATATAAATGATTGAAACACCCCTGACGTGCCCTAGTGAAGACTCTGTAGAGCGGACACGACACTGGCGTCTGGAAATGAAAAACGTGCCTCGATCCTGTCTTTTATTCAAGTACATCCTGGTCCTCAGATCTCCATGAGCACCTGTTTGCTTACAGAGGGATCTAGCGAGATCTCTTAACTTCTTTCTCAAATGTAAATCCTGCTGTTTTTATGAGAGAGTCCGGCTGCAGACCGACCCTCGAGTCCAATCTGTAGAAATAAGGCTAAAAGAAATGTAGCTTTATTTTATTTTTATTCAAACTCAATAAATTAGGAATTAGGTATTGAATAAGTGGGTAAAAGAGGAGATGATGTCGCAACAAAGAGAGGAAAATGCATTTTGAGAAAATGGCCCTTGAAATGACAATTTGTCAAATAAATCTGTGAGAAACATTGAATCAGGAATAATTACACACGTTATTTTGTGTTTTAGTTTAGTTTGTGTTGTTGTTTTTTCATGTGAAAGTGTATGTGTTAGAGAAAGAAAAACAACAACAGTAAAACAGTGTCTGTAGTGTTGCCTGTAGCTCAAACCCTTTATAAACTGTCCTGTCTCTTGCCCTAATAATCGTAGGACTTGTCCCTCAGTTACATTGGCCTTTTCTCCACCAGAGGGCGCACTCACACAGTCCAACCAAGGCTCCACATTGTGACAGCATTTTATTCAATCTGTGAAAAACGTAAACAAACAAACACACATTTTTATTGAAATGAAACATTTTTAAATACTTTCTGAGGCGTCTGCCAAAATGTTCCACATGTTCCACATCCGGTCCATAGCCATATTATATATTTGTAAACAGAAATATTTTCATCTTAACATTAAAGACAGGAGATAAATCTGAGGCACAAAACTCCATAACAAGAAAAGACACAAAAGGTAATTAGGTTTGGTCAATACATACAGACATTTTTCTTCACTGGTCAAAGTAGCAAAAGCAATTCGATTTCTATAATGAATACTTTTAACTTATTTCACGTTGACTGCTTATAATGATGTCAGATGTTGTGTTTCCAGTGGCCCCTGAGCGAGTGACATCATCAGAACATCTTCAGTAAAGGTCCTGGTCATAATCGCCGTCCAGAAGCTCGTTCATCTCGGAGATACTGCTGGCCAAATACGACGACAACTCCTCTGCAAAGGAGCGAGAGACAGGCAGGTCAACTATGAGCGGCTACAGGACCTTTTAGTGCACAGGTTCTCAAGTGCGGCATTACCCAATTCTAAAAGCTTCTTGAAAGGGACTATACGGAGTTTAAAAATGTTCAAATCAAGTATTTTCCTCCTCCCACATGTTCCAGCCATGTCCTACTGTAGAGAATGAGCCCAGACCTGTTCACCACAACTGCCTCTAAAATCCTGCACTGTCACTCACAAAGGTGTCCCGTCATGCACGAGCTTAATCTAGAACCTGCAGTTACACGTAAGGCCTGAGGTGGCAGTAGTGAGTATAAAATGACCAACATGCATCAAGTCTCTTGAAACAAAGAGTCCAAATAGCAAGGATGGACACAAGGATGAAAACGTAGCAAAAACAATGACGAATAAGCAACATAAAAGTTACAAAAAGCAACAAAAAAGGTAATAAAAAAGTCACATCACAAAATGTCAAAAGAGTAACAACAACACGGCAACAATGCAAGGAAAAATCTCTCAAATGAGGCTTTACCCTGGCCTATAGGCTCCAAGCTTTTAGATTTGGGTATAGCCGAGCGGAATATGAAAAGGCTCAGTCCTTCGTGGTCATTGGGGCAGATTTGATTTGCTAGGAGCTGTTTCTGCCAAAGAAACGGCTGTATACCTATCGATTCTCTGAAGTCCCTGACAATTATTGACATTGACCAAAGTAGATCAAATTTGGATGAATTGCCCAGGCCGATGCTATTGTCTATTGTCTTTGTCCTAGAGCCTCTCTGTGCACAGAGACTGGGACATCATTTTTCACAAAATCTTACTTCAGAGGAAAACTACTCAAATAAAGCAACCCCTAATATAAAAAAATACTCCTAATACAGAGAAATGAAGGTCCTTTTCACAGTCTGCAAAGGAAAAACAGCATTAAGACATCTCAAACACAGTATTTTTTGTAGTCGTGTAGTCATTTAAACCAGTGATTCTCAACCTTTTGGAGCCGCAAAGGTCTGCAAAGGAAAAACAGCATTAAGACATCTCAAACATCTCAAACGCGCCCCCCATTATAACAGTTAAAGGGGTTTGTGACCCCCCGCCCGGGTCACACTGTGAGAAATTTGAACATAAGCCGACATAATTCTTAAAAAACAAAGAAAAAAAACAAACGCCTAAAATAAAATTCATCAAATTATGAACATATAATGGCACTCTGGTAAAATAACACATGCCAC
This sequence comes from Gobius niger, assembly GCF_951799975.1. Classification (NCBI taxonomy): domain Eukaryota; kingdom Metazoa; phylum Chordata; class Actinopteri; order Gobiiformes; family Gobiidae; genus Gobius; species Gobius niger. Next base: position 36,585,274 of record NC_136852.1, on the reverse strand, counting down.
AATAAAATATTATAATATACGCTAAAAAAAGCATGTCTATTTTATCTACATGATCTGGCGACCCCCTTGGGGTCCCGACCCCCATGTTGAGAACCAGTGATTTAAACAATGGCAGAACTCAGTGGGCTCAATCTTGTGTTTCTAAATGCAGACTACAGCGTAGCATCTTGTGCTTCGCAGGAGTTCACTTTGAGATCTTGCAGCTCCCCGACTTGTGGCCATTTAAAGGAACAGGCCACCGTTTTTACATACGAGATATGTTCTTACCTGAGCTTTGACGAGTTCTTTAGGACCTGTCTGATCTTCACCCGTGCCTTCAGTCACGTAAACACAGCGCAGACGGCGTTAGCATTTAGCCTCTCCCTCTCTCCTCTATAGCTCCAAAACAGGTCAAGATAGAAGCTACCAAGCTCTTCCACGTTTTCCCTATTTAAATATGGTTACGTGAAGTGTTCCACTACAAAGTATAATTACACAAAATTAAACAATGTGGATTTTCTAAGCGGATAAAAGGGGGGACTATATTGTAAGGCGTAATAATACCAGGAGTAGTTCGAAATCCGCGCAGTAATCTTCACTTTACTGCGCAGTAATCTTCACTTTACTGTGCGGATGCCAAATTACTCCTGGTTTTATTACGCCTTACAATATAGTTCCCCCTTTTATCCGATTAGAAAATCCACATTGTTTAATTTTGTGTAATTATACTTTGTAGTGGAACACTTCACGTAACCATATTTAAATAGGGAAAACGTGGAAGAGCTTGGTAGCTTCTATCTTGACCTGTTTTGGAGCTATAGAGGAGAGAGGGAGAGGCTAAATGCTAACGCCGTCTGCGCTGTGTTTACGTGACTGAAGGCACGGGTGAAGATCAGACAGGTCCTAAAGAACTCGTCACAGCTAAGGTAAGAACATATCTCAGTATGTAAAAACGGTGGCCTATTCCTTTAAGTAAGAAGGGGTGGGGTGGCCAAGGCGGTGTTATGTAGAACAGCCTTTTTCCTCCAACCAGACTCTGGCGGGAAGGGGGAGGGGTGAACATGTGCTTTTGTTTTGGTCACAATTACGGCCGAGCGAGTGCCGACCCGCGCTTCAGTGGTACCGGCTGTCAAGTTGGAGCCGGCCCTGGGCATAGGTGACCAAGGTGACCGTCCAGGACCAACCCACAGTTTGGTGCCCCAGGGCCTTGGCAACGCTGGCGGTGGCGTAGTGGTTAGCGCTTGTGCTTCAATGTTGAAAGGTCCCGGGTTTGATCCCGTACAGGGCCTTTCTGTGTGGAGTTTGTATATACCTGTGTCTGCGTAGGTTTCCATTAAAAACATGTACAATAGGCCAGGATGAATGAGAGTGTGGGGCGATGGATTGGCTACAATCATGCATGTTTACATGGACTCATGCATGTTTACATGCATGAGTCCATGTATGTTCATTACATGCACTGTCCCCACTTAATACACAAACACAATAAATAAATAATACCAAACATCAACCAATCATATTGTCCTGATGAGTTATTCAGACATTTATACTTTTATGAAAAGAGGCCAAAAGCGCGGTCCTCTCTCACCTACATATGAAATCATGAAGAACCATTTTGTTTTTGGTTGTTCATTTGTATTAGTGACTCCGGCGAGTGTAAAACTCCAATGTGGCCCTCGGCTCCAAAGGATTGACCTTCATTTTTTCCTGTTCTGCACCTTGAGTGAGGATCCGCAGTTGGGCCGAGGCCGACACTGTTCCCAGTTTGTTCCGAGCGATGCACTGATAGGTCCCCGCGTCCTGGAGTTCCGCCCCCTCGATCTGCAGCCAACTGGAGAGCTCGAACTGCAGAGGCCCGCCCCGAGACTGGACAGAGACGTTTAGATTTCAAATGTTTTCAAGCACTTATCCAAACAAATACAGACAGAGCGGCCAGCTTTACCTGCACAGAGAGGTGAGGGTCGTCTCCGGGCAGCGCCCCCTCCTGGCCCTCCCTCCTCCACTCAACGGTTGCCGCGGGAAACGCATAGACTTCACACAAAAAAAGGAGCAAGGTGCCGGAAACGTTGACCTGAGGCTGAGGGGGGACTTTTATAACGGGGACTGGAGGAGAGAGAGAAACATCATTTATTTAAAAGTCTGTCGAATAAAACACATTTTACTACAGCTGCTTCTTTATAAATACGTTTTTCCAGTTGCCGTTAACATTTCTCTTTGGATTCTTTACAGACTGGTTCATGCTAACTGCTCCCTATAGTTTTAGATCACTAAGATCACAAAGCAAGAAGACAGCTTCTCCATTTCTTTTCTTTGTTATCAAAGTTGCCTCCAATCTTTTTTGTTGTTGGTTATTTGTCTGGAAGTGAAGGCCACGCCCCCGGCCCCTGACATCACCGCTGCTCATTCCTTTGTCCAGCTATAACTGGTTCCGAATCAGCACCAGCTTTTGGACCCGAGAGCAGGGCTATAAAGGGCTATTGCTGCGTTCATGTGGTCGTCTGGAACTGGGGAACTGTTTTTTCCCACTTGGAAAATGCACATGAACTCGCTCAACCGGGGAAAACAACTGGGGAACTTGGGTCAAAACAAGCTTCCCGACTTCCGCACCTGACTGTGGAAATCAGCTCATGTGTTTAATGTGAGCTTTGAGTTCAACTCTGCAGCGTTCTTGAGTTTGGTGCGAGTTATCGTCCTTGGAGTAACATATTGCCGAGAGAAATGGCCGACATCAGTTCAAACAAAAAGAAAACATACTTGATATTTTATTAAATCAATGTTTAGCTTTTGAGATGCTAATGCCAAATGTAAATGGTTAGCTTCCCACGTAAAAAGTTGATGAATGCAAACCAACTGAGAACAATGAATCGAATCTCAGGAAAATGAGTTCTCCAGCATATGAACGCATCATAATATTGCAATGACAACAACTAGTGCAGTGATAAGAGGCACAGTATTTCACACATATTTTAACTAAAGTGTGAAAGTCTGAGGTCTGAACCAGGTCTTGGCGTGGTGCTATTTGTGGTGTGTTCGGGGGTTAATGAAGTATAGGATTTCAGAGCTGGAACACAGAGCAATTGTCGGGACTCACACCGCGCCCTTTCACCTCCAGCCTCTAACTTTCAAACTGAAACAGGCCTGTTCATAATGATCATAAACACAAGGAAATAAGAGCTAAAGCTAAAGCACTTCTATAAATATCTGCAGCGCCGCAGAAGGACTAAAGACACTCCCTCTTTAAAGAAAGAGGCGACTGTAAACGCTTTTGGCAGGTATTTGGTAATAATGTCAAACACATCTTAATGACACTTTGTTGGTTAGAAAATGTGATTTTGATCTAAATATCCAAGAAACTCTTCCGGAGGACAAATTTCATCTTGCTTGCTCTCATTTGAACATTTATGTTTACACACAGGCACGATGCGTTCCGTGGCATTTGTGACTTGTCGTTGTTATGTGTAAACCTCTCATTAAATGAAATGAAAAGATCTTTGTCTCTGCACATGCCCCTGTGTATATTTCTCCTGTTTTTAGCCACTGCTGTCTCCCACAAAGGAAGTGACCATATTTGGATTACAACATCATCTCGGTCACAGCCTTTCGTGCTACACGGGGATACCAAACATGTCAGTATTTGTGAATGAATAGGCGTGGGAAAGACCATGTTGGAGTCACTTCCTGGATAAAGGAAGCAAGAAAACGTCAGAGAATAAACATGGTAAAGAGAGAGTCTGCTCTGTTTTTACTCTAACACTCAAATTAAAGATGTTGAGGAGAAAACTACAGACCAAGTTGGGGAGGAAGCATGGCCTGTTTTTTCAGCTGATTCCCATTTTTACAGACGTTTTCCGAGGCATTTCCTGCAGTGAAGCCTGATGGGAATGCGCTGCAGCTGGGGTCTGGCTGACGTTAAACCGCGGTCCATCAGATCCAGACCGGCTTAACAGTGTCCAGCGAAGCGTAATGCGAAACAGCTCACCAACAGCTCACCAACAGCTCACAAACAGCTCACAAACAGCTCACCAACAGCTCACGAACAGCTCACAAACGCTCACAAACACCTCACAAACAGCTCACAAGCAGCTCAAAAGCAGCTCACGAACAGCTCACAAACAGCTCACAAACAGCTCACAAACAGCTCACCAACAGCTCACAAACAGCTCACAAACAGCTCACAAACAGCTCACAAACAGCTCACAAACAGCTCACCAACAGCTCACAAACAGCTCACAAACAGCTCACAAACAGCTCACCAACAGCTCACCAACAGCTCACAAACAGCTCACAAACAGCTCACAAACAGCTCACAAACAGCTCACCAACAGCTCACCAACAGCTCACCAACAGCTCACAAACAGCTCACAAACAGCTCACCAACAGCTCACCAACAGCTCACAAACAGCTCACCAACAGCTCACCAACAGCTCACGAACAGCTCACAAACAGCTCACAAACAGCTCACAAACAGCTCACGAACAGCTCACAAACAGCTCACAAACAGCTCACAAACAACTCACGAACAGCTCACAAACAGCTCACCAACAGCTCACCAACAGCTCACAAACAGCTCACAAACAGCTCACAAACAGCTCACAAACAGCTCACAAACAGCTCACAAACAGCTCACGAACAGCTCACAAACAGCTCACGAACAGCTCACAAACAGCTCACAAACAGCTCACGAACAGCTCACAAACAGCTCACCAACAGCTCACCAACAGCTCACAAACAGCTCACAAACAGCTCACAAACAGCTCACAAACAGCTCACGAACAGCTCACAAACAGCTCACGAACAGCTCACGAACAGCTCACGAACAGCTCACAAACAGCTCACGAACAGCTCACGAACAGCTCACAAACAGCTCACCAACAGCTCACCAACAGCTCACGAACAGCTCACAAACACCTCACAAACAGCTCACGAACAGCTCACAAACAGCTCACCAACAGCTCACCAACAGCTCACCAACAGCTCACAAACAGCTCACAAACAGCTCACAAACAGCTCACGAACAGCTCACAAACAGCTCACCAACAGCTCACCAACAGCTCACAAACAGCTCACGAACAGCTCACAAACAGCTCACAAACAGCTCACGAACAGCTCACGAACAGCTCACAAACAGCTCACCAACAGCTCACAAACAGCTCACAAACAGCTCACAAACAGCTCACAAACAGCTCACAAACAGCTCACGAACAGCTCACCAACAGCTCACCAACAGCTCACCAACAGCTCACAAACAGCTCACCAACAGCTCACAAACAGCTCACAAACAGCTCACAAACAGCTCACAAACAGCTCACGAACAGCTCACAAACGCTCACAAACACCTCACAAACAGCTCACCAACAGCTCACAAACAGATCACAAACGCTCACAAACAGCTCACAAACAGCTCACAAACAGCTCACAAACAGCTCACAAACAGCTCACAAACGCTCACAAACAGCTCACAAACAGATCACAAACAGCTCACAAACAGCTCACAAACAGCTCACAAACAGCTCACGAACAGCTCACAAACAGCTCACAAACAGCTCACAAACAGCCCACAAACAGCTCACGAACAGCTCACAAACAGCTCACGAACAGCTCACAAACAGCTCACAAACAGATCACCAACAGCTCACGAACAGCTCACAAACAGCTCACAAGCAGCTCACGAACAGCTCACAAACAGCTCACAAACAGATCACCAACAGCTCACAAACAGCTCACAAACAGCTCACAAGCAGCTCACAAACAGCTCACAAACAGATCACCAACAGCTCACAAACAGCTCACAAACAGCTCACGAACAGCTCACAAACAGATCACCAACAGCTCACAAACAGCTCACAAACAGCTCACAAGCAGCTCACAAACAGCTCATAAACGCTCACAAACAGCTCACAAACAGCTCATAAACGCTCACAAACACCTCACAAACACCTCACAAACAGCTCACAAACAGCTCACGAACAGCTCACGAACAGCTCACGAACAGCTCACGAACAGCTCACGAACAGCTCACAAACAGCTCACAAGCAGCTCACAAACAGCTCATAAACACTCACAAACAGCTCACAAACAGCTCACAAACAGCTCACAAACAGCTCACAAACAGCTCATAAACGCTCACAAACACCTCACAAACAGCTCACAAGCAGCTCACAAACAGCTCATAAACGCTCACAAACACCTCACAAACAGCTCACAAACAGCTCACAAACAGCTCACGAACAGCTCACGAACAGCTCACAAACAGCTCACAAGCAGCTCACAAACAGCTCACAAACAGCTCACAAGCAGCTCACAAACAGCTCATAAACGCTCACAAACAGCTCACAAACAGCTCACAAACAGCTCACAAACAGCTCACGAACAGCTCACGAACAGCTCACGAACAGCTCACGAACAGCTCACGAACAGCTCACAAACAGCTCACAAACAGCTCACAAACAGCTCACAAACAGCTCACAAACAGCTCACAAACAGCTCACAAACAGCTCACAAACAGCTCACAAACAGATCACAAACAGCTCACAAACAGCTCACAAACAGCTCACAAACAGCTCACAAACAGCTCACAAACAGATCACAAGCAGCTCACAAACAGCTCATAAACGCTCACAAACAGCTCACAAACAGCTCATAAACGCTCACAAACACCTCACAAACAGCTCACAAACAGCTCACGAACAGCTCACGAACAGCTCACGAACAGCTCACGAACAGCTCACAAACAGCTCACAAACAGCTCACAAACAGCTCACAAACAGCTCACGAACAGCTCACGAACAGCTCACGAACAGCTCACGAACAGCTCACAAACAGCTCACAAACAGCTCACAAACAGCTCACAAACAGCTCACAAACAGCTCACAAACAGATCACAAACAGCTCACAAACAGCTCACAAACAGATCACAAACAGATCACAAACAGCTCACAAACAGCTCACAAACAGATCACAAACAGATCACAAACGCTCACAAACAGCTCACAAACAGCTCACGAACAGCTCACAAACAGCTCACAAACAGCTCACAAACAGATCACAAACAGCTCACAAACAGATCACAAACAGCTCACAAACAGCTCACAAACAGATCACAAACAGATCACAAACGCTCACAAACGCTCACAAACAGCTCACAAACAGCTCACAAACTGATCACAAACAGCTCACAAACAGCTCACAAACAGCTCACAAACAGCTCACAAACAGATCACAAACAGATCACAAACAGCTCACAAACAGCTCACAAACAGATCACAAACAGCTCACAAACAGCTCACAAACAGCTCACAAACAGCTCACAAACAGATCACAAACAGCTCACAAACAGCTCACAAGCAGATCACAAACAGATCACAAACGCTCACAAACAGCTCACAAACAGCTCACGAACAGCTCACAAACAGATCACAAACAGCTCACAAACAGATCACAAACAGCTCACAAACAGATCACAAACAGCTCACAAACAGCTCACAAACAGATCACAAACAGATCACAAACGCTCACAAACGCTCACAAACAGCTCACAAACAGCTCACAAACAGATCACAAACAGCTCACAAACAGCTCACAAACAGCTCACAAACAGCTCACAAACAGATCACAAACAGATCACAAACGCTCACAAACGCTCACAAACAGCTCACAAACACCTCACAAACGCTCACAAACAGCTCACAAACGCTCACAAACGCTCACAAACAGCTCACAAACGCTCAAAAACAGCTCACAAACAGCTCACAAACAGCTCACAAACAGCTCACCAACAGCTCACCAACAGCTCACAAACAGCTCACAAACAGCCCACAAACAGCTCACAAACACCTCACAAACGCTCACAAACAGCTCACAAACAGCTCACAAACAGCTCACAAACAGCTCACAAACAGATCACAAACGCAATGTGATTATAGTTTTATTTTCCAACTGAAATAGAATTCTAGAACGTGAACGCAACCTATTGTTGATATTTTAAAATCCAAACAATGGACAGAGCCAGGTATAAATGTGTGGTTTATTTTGTGATATATCTGTATTAGTTTGAAATGCGGGATTTTGGATCTTGTTTAGTTTTTGAATAAGCTTTAGCTATTAGAACCGCCCTCGTGAGGCCGTCCTTCTGTGGACCCAACACCTGCAGGGGGAGCCATAAGGGGCGTGTGCAGTGTGATTTGGGAAGCTCCAGCTGCTCCCACGACCCGGCAACGGACAAGTGGAAGAAGATGGATGGATGGATGGATGGATGGATGGATGGATGGATGGATGGATGGATGGATGGATATTAGAAAAGTAAATCTGTAAAAGTTCCAATTGCCCCTTGTTTTTGGGTTTCAAAGCTCATTAAGCCCAGTGGTGCAGTGGTTAGACCCCAAAATCAACTCGGGAGCCCCTTCTGTAAAATGTAATTAGCATTTATAATAATTTAACGAACAAAACATTTCAAATCTGGATTCGTCATGTTAGTTTGGAGACTTTCATTTTGATATTTGGCTTAGTTTCACGAACATATGCCGTTTTCAGCATGTTAGAAATGTTACAAATATTGTTACACAATCATTGTGTGACCCGCGTACCCCTGGTTGGGACCCTCTGCTTTAGCTAGTGGCTGAGCGAGGCCTGTGAGCGGCTCCTGGGGTGTTGTGTGACTCACCGGTTTTGCACGGTCCCTTCACTCGGACCTTCAGCTGAGGGTTGGAGAAAGTGGCTTCTCTGAACTCACACCTGCTCAAGCAACAACAGACAGAGATCATGTTCACCTGAACCATCAGCCCAAACATTTTGACAACATACTTTTATTTCATCTCTTGACCAAAATGTTTGGTAATTCTCTTCAGTTTTAGTCTATTTTTAGTTGACTGAATCTAAAATGAAGTTATAATATTTATTATAATCCTATTTAATCAAGGTCCAGTGAATGCAAATGATCTGAGGCTTTTTAAACCTACGTAATTCAAGTCTCTTCTTTTCATCTTTATTAAGTCATATTTTAGTCAACAAAAATATCTGGAGATTTTAGTCACAGTTTTAGTCTCATTAACAACTTTTTTATTTTAGTTAGAAAAAATATTGTTCTGACTAAAGGTTGACAAAATGAACCCATCTCCCGGCTCTCACCTGCTCCTGTAGGTGTGTCCGTCGGTGCCACACAGCGCCTCCTGCTGGTCGCACACGCACAGGAGCTCGTCGCGGTCGTGGTCTGAGCGCGCTCCGGGACGAGGGTCCACCACACAGCTGGGATGGACACACAGACTGATCCATCAGTGTTCATCATTATTATGATGTCACAGACCAATGCTTATGTTGTACAAACTTTTGTTCCAGTCCAATCCCGGACCCGCCTCATTTGAAAGCTAAGACCTACAAAACTGACTCTGACTGCCACTTTTTCCATCATTCTTTTGGGGGGGGGGGGCTTTTTTGGCTTTTTCAAGTGAGGGTTAAAGCAGTATTAAGTAACTCTTGCCCCTAGAGGCCATAAGCACCACTGCAGGTGTTGTAGCAAGTTACGATTTTTTTACTTATTGTCTTGGAGAGTAAATACTACGCTGACAGAAAAGGCGAAGGGAGAGAGGGATATAATTGTACATCCAATTATACAATGGAAATCATTTTTTTCAGTGAGCTTTGCCCGTTAGCATGTTAGCTTCTTCTTCGTGATTCCATTAGTGTGTATTGGTGGATCCGGTCCGGTCGGGTTTTCTGTCCAGAGACACCAGGGGGCGATGAAAGACCCTCCAATCATCCCATAAACACTTGTATTACCCCCACAGGGACTACAGAAAGGGTTTATTAAGGTAAACACGTTACACAGTACTGCTTTAAGAGGCTAAATGGATTGAATGGGTTTTGAAACTACAATTTCCCAAATGAATCTATGGAGAAGTGGCGACTGTGCAATAATGAAGTGTTTATCCCGTCTGGTCTGAAGCAGGAAGGGCCAGGTTGGTTCTTGGATGTGAGACCGTCTGGAAACACCAGGAAACCTGGGTGAATGTAGTGAGTGAGGGTGGTGGGAGGGGCTGATGGCACAGACTGGTTGCCTTGCTTCCATCAGTCTACCCCAGGGCAGCTGTGGCTACAACAGTAGCTTATCACCACTAAGTATGGAGTGAATGAATAATGTGAAGCGATAAAACTGATTGTAACTGCCCTCGACGTGAACTAGGAGCTGGTTAAACTTTGACTCAAAGACCAGACGTGACCTTCTTGAATTTGACGCTTTCATTTTCAGCCTTGCCATTGAGTACAAAATAAAAAACTGTTGGACAAACAGAGAAACAGACTACAGTTAGGAGGTTGCCACGGCAACATGACAACTGGTGCTCACTAAATAGCTTATTTGGATAATATTACAAGTTCATTTAAGATAAATATTAATTCTAAATACCTATATAACTAAAAATACTCCTTTGAACACAACAAATACCCACAGGCGTTGCCTTAGCGGAGGCAAAATAAAAGGTACAAAGGCTTTTGCGTGTCAGACATCTCAGCAGCAAGCTAACGTCTGAACGTTGCTACGGGAGCTATTTATAGCACTGGGTGTGACCCGCCAAAATAACAGCGGTAGTTTCAGAATAAAGGTCTATGTAAAAAATATACTTTGAAACATGCCATGAGGCAGAACACTGATTGTTTTATAGAGTTTTCAGAGAACATTCATTTACTCAACCATTGTCTTTGCGACGTCCTGACTGCGACATTTACAGCATTTCATTCCATGTGCCTGACTGTTATGCAGTAGGGGGCGCTGTCTCACCTCATGCCGGCGCCGCAGAGCCCGAGCAGACGCGGCTCAGGCCCGGGGTCACAGGCCTGTCCCAGGACGTTCCCACATTCCTCGCAGCAGCCGCACGCCCCCCTGACCACGCCGGCCCGGCAGCCCACCGCGGGAGGGCAGAGCGTGGGGTCACAGGGCGGGCAGCCAGGGGGCGCTGCAGACAGGTGCCAAAACGGGTCAGGAGAAGAAGACGGTCCCGGGGTGGGAGGGGGGAAAGTCCAGACCAAGTGAAGACTCCAGACGAGGATCAGGAGCGCCTTCGACATTTCACCACAACTCAACTGTGGAGCAGGGCTAAACACGGACTAAACTTGGACTTAACCAATCCAGGCTCAAGTCAGGGCTGGAAAGAGGACCAAACCAGGACTAAACCAGGACTAAACCTGGACTAAACTGGAACCAGACAGATTTAACTTTAACACAAAATCAGTGAAGGCCACAAAACTAAAGACAGAGTTAGGTCTGTGCCTGGTTTAATGAACCTTGGCCAGGACTAAATTAAGGACTAAATGAAGATGGAAATAGAACTAAACCAGGACTAGGGCGAGTCCAAGCCTGGACATGGGCAAGTCAAAACCAAAACCTAAATCAAAACAAGGACAAATTAGTCCTTAACTAGGATTAAAACAGGAATAAATCTGTCTAAACCGGGATGTCAACAAGTCAGACTAGATCAAAACCAAGGACTCAGACACTAGGACTGAACCTTGGTTAAATAAAGACTAAAACAGGCCAAGCCAAGACCGTATCAGGACAAAACACAGGACACAGAAGAGCCAAAACCAAGTTCAAAGGAAGTCTAAAACAGGACTAATCCAGGACTAAGTGGTACTTTAGAGGGACAAATCAACAGTGAATCTAAAAACTAATCTAAAATCCAAAACTAAACCAGATTAGGACAAGACAAAGCACAGTCCAAACCAAGGTTCAAACGGTTAAAACATGACCTGAACCAAGTATAAACTAGGTCTAAACAAAGACCAACAAACTGAATATTTAATCTGGATTTAATCTAGACTGAAACAGGCTAAAAACTAAAACAGGATGAATCCAGGACAAACTTTAAGGTACTTTAACTGGACTAAATAAAGAGTGAACCCGTCCTAAACCAAACGCGGCTAAACCAGGACAAAGCCCGGCCCGAACCTGATCCCAGTCTACCCCGGGACTATAACTAAAGCCGAGTCCTGACACTTTAATGACGGTTTACGGCGGCAGCTTTAAACACGTGTCTGCGGCTCTGAACCAATCAGCAGCGAGCTCCCAAACAGCAGCTGATTCTGCTCCAAACGACTGTTTTCACCCAGCGCTGCGTTTACGAGCGGAGACCAAAGCAGCCAGTGATCTGAACCTCAACCTCCACCGCCAATAAAAATAAAAATAATTCAACAAATTACTTCACTTTCATTTAGAAAACAGAAATGGGAGGTGATGAAAATGCTAGTCTAAATGTTTGGTCAATAGATCTAAAACATGCAAAAACTTCACTAAAAAGTCAAGAATATTCCCTCCAGCTGAATCCAAGTTCAGTCCAGGTTTTAGTCGCGCTACCTGCAAAGATTTACAAAAAGTAATCCACAGTCAAGAAGTGCAAAAGTCCCTTAAGAAGAACAGACTGGAGTCCAGAGCAGGATGTGGCCCCAGAGAGAGACGTCTGGGCTGAAGTCTGAGAGCTCCTGAGGGCTGAAGTGAAGGAGCAGCTGCGTCAAAGAGGAAAGAGGAAAACCCACAACATCCACTCTGCCCTTCACAATAAAACACTGCTACACACACACCCCATCCACTCTGCCCTTCACAATAAAACACTGCTACACACACACACCCCATCCACTCTGCCCTTCACAATAAAACACTGCTACACACACACCCCATCCACTCTGCCCTTCACAATAAAAGACTGCTACACACAAACCCCAACACACACACAGCAGTCTGACAGCAGGCCAGAGACATGTCCCGCTGGGGCCAGAGACATGTCCCGCTGGGGCCAGAGACATGTCCCACTGGGGCCAGAGACATGTTCCTCTGGGGCCAGAGACATGTCCCACTGGGGTCAGAGACATGTCCCACTGGGGCCAGAGACATGTTCCTCTGGGGCCAGAGACATGTCCCACTGGGGCCAGAGACATGAACATAGAACAACTCCCCACAGAATCACAATTGTTTTTTAGTGCCATTGTTAGTGAACAGGTTCACAACTAGGAACGTTTATTGGTTCACTCGTGCAACAACATAAACCACACAGCACTGTGAGGTGATTGGTTCACCATGTCCACCTTGTAGACACCAAGATTGTGTACGTTAGAGCATCAGCCTGACTGTAACACACTGAGGAAGGGCGTTAGAGTTGACATTATGTTGTAGCCAAATAAAGAACCGTCTATTTATGAACCACATCCATGTGCTACCTTTTCCATTTGTCTACAATATAACACATAACTAAAGATCAATAATGAACTATAAGACTGTAAAACTATACGTTTTCAGGTTCTACAATGTGATGATGTCACACTACTCAGTGGGGGCTGGAGCTGCAATACACTTTCACAAGTCGTATCTAAAAAGAAAATGCAGGAATTACAAAAATGAGGGCTCTTCACAACATAAGTAGAACGCTCCACTGATTTGAATGGGATTTTCCAACGTTCTACCGGTCATTATTTTTTGATAGAGGACCTCGGTAACACAGGTCTTTCATATCACTCCGCACGTACGCAGTAGCGACACTATCTGTCACCGTCACTGTGAGAGAAGTCGGAGGAATCGCTCGTAAAGTTAAAGTGAGTCCGACTTTCAACTTACCCAGAGATTCACCACCATTCCCCTAACTGCACCTTCAGCTAACTAGCTTGGCCAGCTGCTAGCCTTGCTGCCACTAGCCTAGCCAAACGCTGCCAAGCAACGCGCAAACTTTTGGGAAGTCATTAAATAAACCTTTCGGCCTTCATAAAAGTGTACAAAGTTCATGTTGTGTGTGTTCAGTTGGCAAATGGCCGTATAATAAGCGGATAATGTATAGAACGCTGGTCATTATCGGGAAAATAATAAGCACCGACTGGGCGAGCCGGACTATACAGTGTCCCTTACTTAGAACGCTGTGATGTCACCTGACACCCAGCAATTTCATCCATCTTAACTTATCTGTTTCTGGGTCACATTACGATGATGCACCATCCATCCACTATGGCCCCCCCCCCGCAGGCGGTGTGTCCACGAGAGGGCAGCCCCGATACCAATCATTACAAGAAAAACCACACCCAAAGGCACTCCCCCACATCATAATTCTCTCTATATACAGTATTTTCTAAAAAGCCTTTATTGTGCTGGGCTAATAAGTATTCAAATCTTTTACAACATATTGCTGGTTTCTTCCACGCGTACCGGCTCCAACAAGCCTTTGTCAATAAGAAATTGTTTTGGTTTTGAAAATCAGGGTCCATGTTTAGTCCCTGTTTAGTCCCTGTTTAGTCCCTGTTTAGTCCCTGTTTAGTCCCTGTTTAGTCCATGTTTAGTCCCTGTTTAGTCCCTGTTTAGTCCCTGTTTAGTCCCTATTTAGTCCCTGTTTAGTCCCTGTTTAGTCCATGTGTAGTCCCTGTTTAGTTCCAGTTTTAGTCCCTGTTTACTCCCCGTTAATTCCATGTTTAGTAGTCCCAGTTTCAGAGCTGTGTCTGCCTGATGTGGTGGAGTCGTGTCAAACCGCGGCTGGTCCTCCTGAACCAGATTTAGACCTGCTGCACATTTCCAGATGTTCTCTCTGAACAAAGGAAACATGTTATATTTTTGGATGTGGACACGGCCCGTCCTGTGGTGCATCCAACTTCATCCTATAACTTAAAGGGGAAGTATCCACTGAGGTAATACAGAGATACTTCATTCTATAACTTAAAGGGGAGGCATCCACTGAGGTAATACAGAGATACTTCATTCTATAACTTAAAGGGGAAGTATCCACTGAGGTCATACAGAGATACTTCATCCTATAACTTAAAGGGGAAGTATCCACTGAGGTAATACAGAGATACTTCATCCTATAACTTAAAGGGGAAGTATCCACTGAGGTAATACAGAGATACTTCATCCTATAACTTAAAGGGGAAGTATCCACTGAGGTAATACAGAGATACTTCATCCTATAACTTAAAGGGGAAGTATCCACTGAGGTAATACAGAGATAATTCATCCTATAACTTAAAGGGGAAGCATCCACTGAGGTAATACAGAGATACTTCATCCTATAACTTAAAGGGGAAGCATCCACTGAGGTAATACAGAGATACTTCATCCTATAACTTAAAGGGGAAGCATCCACTGAGGTAATACAGAGATACTTCATCCTATAACTTAAAGGGGAAGTATCCACTGAGGTAATACAGAGATACTTCATCCTATAACTTAAAGGGGAAGTATCCACTGAGGTAATACAGAGATACTTCATCCAATAACTTAAAGGGGAAGTATCCACTGAGGTAATACAGAGATACTTCAACACAGTTCAAGTATGTGTAAAGTATGGTTTTGTGAATGAGAGGAACACACTCAGGAACCATTGACCCATTCACTCACCAGTGTACGCAGACACTGGAGGCAAGGAGGGTGAAGTGTCTTGCCCAAGAACACAACATCAGTGTGCATCTGCGGGAGGTGGGATTCTAACCCCTGACCTTCTGATCATGACACGACACGCTCTGCCAACTGTGCCACTCACGAAAAATAACATTTTAAATAAGTCAAGTCAAGTCAGGGGGGGTGTTAGTCTGAGGGGGCGTGGTGTTAGTCTGAGGGGGCGTGGTGTTAGTCTGAGGGGGCGTGGTGTTAGTCTGAGGGGGCGAGGGGGCGTGGTGTTAGTCTGAGGGGGCGTGGTGTTAGTCTGAGAGGGCGTGGTGTTAGTCTGAGGGGACGTGGTGTTAGTCTGAGGGGACGTGGTGTTAGTCTGAGGGGCGTGGTGTTAGTCTGAGGGGGCGTGGTGTTAGTCTGAGGGGACGTGGTGTTAGTCTGAGGGGGCGTGGTGTTAGTCTGAGGGGGCGTGGTGTTAGTCTGAGGGGGCGTGGTGTTAGTCTGAGGGGGCGTGGTGTTAGTCTGAGGGGGCGTGGTGTTAGTCTGAGGGGGCGTGGTGTTAGTCTGAGGGGGCGTGGTGTTGCGTAGTGAACAGCTGTAAAGCCGACACTTCTCTCTTGCTCTTACACTTTTCCTGAAACAGTTGATATTTTCAAATGGTCAAAATCGGTCCAAAGACGGCTGAGAAACATCCTGTTAAAGTCTGTTGTTGACACGTTTCAAAATGTGTCAACAATGTTGGAAATGGACTTGAAACTTTGATATTTAGGCATTTGCCTCTTCACATAACGTTAGTGCCTGTCCAGAGAGGAGTTCATCAGAAAGGAGAGTGTTTCATAAAACATGTAATATCTCAGTTTCTAGAAAAAAAATCAGAGCCTCTGTTTAGCGAAGGATTTCTCAGGAACCGAGGATTTAGAAGTAAACTGTTTTCACGTACGGAGAGCTTAGATTCTCGTCTTTCAAACGAGCCACAGCCTGTGTCCATACGCTGTGGTGCTACAAATATCATGAAAAATGTGTTAATCTCTTAAAGGGCCCCCAGGGATCCTCTGACCCTGGGTTTACAACATTCTTTTATTGTGAAAGGCTGGAGTTTCCTGTCTGTGTGTGACAGTAAACACAGGGCAAACACCTCCACAATAAAAGTGAGAAACATCTGTCGAAGACATCACCTCAACAACATACGGGGGACAGGGCCAGAGCGGAGAACAGGACCGGGACGAGAGTCTGAACAGCCGTCTGCTGCTCTGAACCCGAGGACTGAAATAATGCTTTTTACTTAACGACCAAATCAAATGAACTTACCTTTCAGACAATGTGTGTGCCCTCAGCATGGAAGTTGGCTGTGCTTACTCCGATGTTTAAGTCTGGAATAAGTCTGAGGTATCCAATTATCGACCTATCAGTATTCTCCCAGTTATCTCC
This sequence comes from Gobius niger, assembly GCF_951799975.1. Taxonomy (NCBI): domain Eukaryota; kingdom Metazoa; phylum Chordata; class Actinopteri; order Gobiiformes; family Gobiidae; genus Gobius; species Gobius niger. Next base: position 36,568,524 of record NC_136852.1, on the reverse strand, counting down.
AAAATTGCAGAGAAATGTGTGGCCAAACAATGAAATAATCATTTGAAACCCTCCCTCGTACCCACCACTCCACCGAATCAGCCAACTGTCTTTTTGTGGAAAAGGTCAAAGGCCTTCTTGACAAACATGCCTTTGTGGCAGCAGTTTTTTTTTTTTTTAGATCTTAGGAAGGCCTTTGATACTGTAAACCATCAGACTCTTTTATCCAAATTGTCTTGTTTATTGTTGCAATGCTTTGGTTTGAATCATATCTCACAGACAATAATGTGTTCCTCTTTCTGGTTCCAAATGGCCTTACCTTGACTGTCCAGCAGGGGTCCCCCAAGGCAGCATTTTAGGACCTATTTTATTTTGTATTTAAATTAACGACCTACCCAAAGTGTGCCAAAACGTCAGTATCCAGCTGTATGCAGATGCTGTCATTTTTGTGCAAGCAAAATCTACACAAGAAGTTTCAAAAATGTTAACATCTGCCTAGGGGTGGGCGATGTGACAAAAATAACACGATTTTTGAATTATGAACTCCCTATTTTGATTTTAATCACACATTTGTTATAGTAGCAAAAATAACTTGAATTACACTCTGAAGAAGAAAAAGATTTAATGAATATACTCATTTATTCAGCTTAGAACTACAGCAAACTAACTCTATATATTAAAAACACAATCAAACTCTAGACAATAAAAGTAAAACAGTAACACTGAGTTTGGTAAAGGCTTGTTGTTCATGTCTGTTGCTTTATGGCATCTTTTCTGAGACGTCTCTCTCATGATGTGACGCTCTGTCGCTGTCTGACCCTTTCACAATAAGAGTCTTACTAAAGCAATAACATACAGTGACTTTTATTGTGTAAAAGGCAAACTGTAAGCAGTTCGTTACCATAAGTTATTACTTGACCAAGTAATTCACCAAAATTGGACAAGTCATGGCTTTAGCATAGGGACCTCTGGTGCTAACTATCATGGCCACTTTAGCATAGGGACCTCTGATGCTAACTATCATAGCCACTTTAGCATAGGGACCTCTGATGCTAACTATCATGGCCACTTTAGCATAGGGACCTCTGATGCTAACTATCATAGCCACTTTAGCATAGGGACCTCTGATGCTAACTATCATGGCCACTTTAGCATAGGGACCTCTGATGCTAACTATCATGGCCACTTTAGCATAGGGACCTCTGATGCTAACTATCATAGCCACTTTAGCATAGGGACCTCTGATGCTAACTATCATAGCCACTTTAGCATAGGGACCTCTGGTGCTAACTATCATGGCCACTTTAGCATAGGGACCTCTGATGCTAACTATCATGGCCACTTTAGCATAGGGACCTCTGATGCTAACTATCATGGCCACTTTAGCATAGGGACCTCTGATGCTAACTATCATGGCCACTTTAGCATAGGGACCTCTGGTGCTAACTATCATAGCCACTTTAGCATAGGGACCTCTGATGCTAACTATCATAGCCACTTTAGCATAGGGACCTCTGGTGCTAACTATCATAGCCACTTTAGCATAGGGACCTCTGATGCTAACTATCATTGCCACTTTAGCATAGGGACCTCTGATGCTAACTATCATGGCCACTTTAGCATAGGGACCTCTGATGCTAACTATCATAGCCACTTTAGCATAGGGACCTCTGGTGCTAACTATCATAGCCACTTTAGCATAGGGACCTCTGATGCTAACTATCATAGCCACTTTAGCATAGGGACCTCTGATGCTAACTAACCAGTGATTAGGAGCTATGTGCCGTCCCACAAGCCACTGCGCCAAATCCCCCCACCCCCCTCGCCCCCACCCTCGAGTGATTCATACGCAACCACTGTTGATTGACAGGAGCACATTTAATAATAAAAATAATAATCATTTAAAAATAAGGTTCTGCACAAGCCAAACTTTATAAAAGTGATAAATCCATGTTGTCGTCCCCACAGCTCAGTCACATGTCAGTGTTAAAGAGGAAACTCAGGAAACAGATTAAATTAAATTTTGTTTTCATTTAGTAGAAACTTAAGCCACATGGATCATTTGCTACTGTAGCTTTATGAAACAGCTGTTGAAATAAAATGACACTAAAGGGAAATGTTTGGATCATTTGGATTCTTTTTTCTCCTTAAATGTCTTTGTTTGGACACTATGTTGTTGTTGACACTGTACAGTAGGGGGCGACATGCACTTTTGTTTGGCCTGCACTCCACCAATAACTTTAAAGAAGAAGAAAAACAGCTGTTGGTGATGTCACTTCCCTTTCCCCTGTTTAAGGATGGACGGATTGTGCAAATGCTGCTGAAGCTCTAGTTCCCAAACTGCACAGATCTAACAGTCGACCCATGAAAGGTTAAGGAGTTAGTTGCTCGTGTTGCTTAGAGGCTGTAAGTTGATGGCTTCAGACGCAGCCTTAGACAAATGAAGACGGCTGATCGTGGCGATGTTTGGAATAATTATCTGCGTTTGGCTTCCTGCAACTTTTCCTCGTGTTCTGCACATCTGATTCATTCAACCCGACTCCACACCGCGGATTCAAGTGCTTCTGCTCTTCTGCTGCTCTCAGCCTGAAGTTTACAGGTAAGACATACGTGGAGGAACATCATAAAACCGACATGAGTGCGTAAAATCCCATGCATCTTGTGTTTGTCCTCTGATGGCAAATCTGTGAATCGATACAAACTGGTTTTTCGTCCCATACTCTACACGGCTCACGAGTAGACTATCGTGCCCTAACACCTCTTGGTGTGTCTTTGGGATTATTCTGCCCACAGGGGCAAGACTGTCACAGTTAGCAGAGCGGGTCGTCTCATGATTGGAAGGTCGGGGGTTTGAATCCCAGCTCTCATAGATGTACACTGTCGTTGCGTCCTTGGGCAAGACACTTCATCGACCTTGCCTCCAGTGTACATTGGTGCATATGTAGATTATGCTGGACAAGCTGAGACTCCTCAAGAATCAAGATGTCCTTAAGATGAAGTCCACAACAAATGGTGACCACACGACCCCCTTTCATCCATCCATCCATCCATTTTCTTCCGCTTTATCCGGGGACGGGTCGCGGGAGCAGCAGTCTCAGCAGAGATGCCCAAACTTCCCGATCCACACACACCTCCTCCAGCTGTTCTGGGGGGACCCCGAGGCGACACCAGGCCAGCTCGGAGACATAGTCCCACCAGCATGTCCTAGGCCTTGTCCCACTAGGACATGCCTGGAACACCTCCCGCGGGAGGCGACCAAGACCCCTTTCAAATAGACGATATCACCATTAATTACACAAACATGGCGGCACGGTAGTACAGCGATTAGCGCTTGTGCTTCACAGCTCGAAGGTCCCGGGTTCCATTCCCACTTGGTCGGGGCCTTTCTGTGTGGAGTTTGCATGTTCTCCCCGTGTCTGCGTAGGTTTCCTCCGGGTACTCCGGTTTCCCCTACCACGCCGGCCCATGCTGGCAGCTCACTGCTCCTACAGGTCGCCCCTGTAGCACCGAGGATGGGTCAAATGCAGAGAATAAATTTCCCTACGGGGATGAATAAAGTATAACTTACCTTATACCCTTAAATATACTTACCTAGGGGCTACTGTCAAATGATAAAATCTCTGAGCAGATCAACACACATATTGCCAGTAAGAAAGCTCATGTGACAAAATTCATGTCAAAGAACAGCGACGTGCCATATGCTGTAAAGCATCAACAATCATGTCCTCCTCAGAAACATGGGTAACTACCAACAAACTTATAAATCCAGTCTTGCTATACCACAACTCTCAAACAACTACTAGGAGTCAGATTACCTGTCATGACCTTTTACATGCAGAAACAGGATACACCATGATAAGGTCAAGACAGAAAAACCTTCTCCACAAACTCTCCAAAACAGAAGAATGCACCAAATAACATCATTCATACTGAAATAGTATCTGCTTGAGGGGAGCCTATTAATGTGTATGACGCCATCTAATGGACTTACAAGGGAGTGTCCTTGGGTCTTTACAGGACTGTCCTGGAGCATGCTGACAAACAAGCCCGAATTGATCCTTCCTGGG
>NC_136852.1:36404478-36556978 GCF_951799975.1 Gobius niger | reverse complement strand
AAAAGGGAAAGGTTTCTCCTCCCCTGCGCTTCATACAGCCTTGAAACAAACTGTTTTTCGCCTTTAGCTCAGCATTCAACACTATAATCCCACAGCAGCGAATACACAAACTGCTCCACCTGGGGGTCAACACATCACTGTGCAACTGGCTGCTGGACCTTCTGACGGGGAGACCACAGGCTGTACGTGTCGGCGGAAAGTCCTCCAGAACCATCACACTGAACACAGGCCCCCTCTTGTTCACTCTTTTAAGGAGACTTTTAATCTCAATGAGTTTTATCCTGGACAAATAAAGGACAAATAATAAAACAAAACAAAAAATAATCTTTTAATTGTTTTGACTCTTCTGTTTTGAGTTGTTGGGTCTCAATATTTAGTGCTCACCATATCATTTATACAAAATATGTTTTACTTATTTGTGTGTCACTGATTTGGCAAAATTAGTGTAATAATCCCCTGTATACGATTCTATCTATCTTGTATACAGGCTTATATAAAAGTCTTTACAAAGTTGTTAGCAGCAAATCAGAAATAACAAAGTGTATTTTAAATAGACAAATACTTCTTTAGCTCAAGTGTAAAAGTTGAATACTGTACAACGTTGACATTAGCAATCGGTCTGTACTTTCATTAATGACTCTGACCTCACCTAAAAGTGGTGAATGGTGAAAACATGTGGATCGTTTATAATTGGGGATGTTTCATACCTAAATGCTAACAGCTATAGGAAAAATACATTGTGCAAAACGAACCCATATTGTTGGATAAAAAAGACAGAGACAAAGCTAGATTTGACCAAAAAATACACAGAATATTTATTAAACTCTGGTTATGGTTTTTACAGTTTGAAGTTCACACGACGTTAGCTGCTAACAGCAGAAGCTACATGTGTTTCCACCAAAATCAACAAAAATCCACTGCTTTTTTTCTCAGTTTCAAACAAATGACATTTAAAAAAAGCTACATACAGCGTCGTTTACCAGAAAATACAGGAATCTACAGCAGAGAATAGCTCTTATATTTATGTACAACAGTAAATACACTGAATGACATCAACAGAGCGGAGGAGAGAGCTGCACCGCGCGACACGCAACCAAACTCCATCACATCAACTCAAAACCCACGGAAACCATCTGTGGATCGTACAAGAAAATGACTGCTACTTTTAGAAACGTATTACAAACATACATCGTGGAGAGTGAGGTAAATGGAGCTAACGTAGACTAAAGCTAGCGTTAGCCTTCAGTGCTCAATGTGATCTGTCGACGATATAGTTACTGACAAAGAAAGCTGAGTGGATGCAATGTTAGTGCAACTGTTTTCATGTTGTACAATAAATGGAATAAAAGGTTTAAGTTTGGATCATTAATACAGAACTGTACAATGTTTTCATAGTCATTTTTAAATACTTCTTTATATCATATGATAACATTATCCATAGAAAACGAGCTGGACTTTGAAAAGAAGCTCATAGCAAGATAAATAGAAACTTGGTTGTTAAATTAAACTTCAAAAATATAGATTTTATGATGTATTTGGCAATATATAGGCTATTGCAGATTAGTGGCTCATGTGGTTTCGGTTTGGCACATTGATAAAGCAACCTCGATAAATAATGTTTGGTTAGCATTAGCAATATCTTATAGGCCTATGCTCTGTCATTGTGCATGTTTGTGACTGGTATTTATTAATTGTGCATTATTGAATACGAGGCTAATGTGCGTTTGACAAAAAAGCTATTCTTGGCTGTCTTAGAGCAAAGATCTCCAACCAGTGGCTCTCCAGTCCATTCTCGGTCGCTCGTCAAATACGCAAAACACAAACTGCAAACATTTGGATCAATACAGTCAGATACAAGGACAGAACCCGAGTCACTTTCTGTAATAAATCATCTAGTTAAACGAGTATCTTGAGTAGCAGAATGAGTAGCTCTCTGGCGTTTTGTTGCGTAAAAGTAGCTTGCCGGATGGATTTGTCTATGTTTGTGAATTGTGCATTATTGCGCCTAGTTTTGTGTCAACATAAGCCTACATATAATATATGTAGCAAAATGAAATGATCAGTTAGGCCCTTTTTAGCATAATGCATTCAGGTTTTGGGTCTAGAAATATAGTCCTCAGCATATTATTTATACAAAATATGTTTTACGGTCACTGATTTGGCACAAATAGAGTAATATTTACCTGCAAATGGTTCTATATTGTAGTAAAAGTCATTACAAAGCTGTTAGCAGCAAATCAGAAATAAACAATATAATAATATAGACAATGCTTTATCTCAAGGATTAATCCCAGAAATACATGAATAAAATACAGTTCCATTAAAAATAATCAAGTGCTTTCACACAGAATGAAATGTAAAAGTTGAATACTGTACAACGTTAGCATGTGTTTCAGTGAAACGGGATCCACTGCAGACATCAATGTGACGTTATTTGTACAGTTTTATACAGTATCAGGATAATGCTCGCAGATGCAGCTCTCAATGAAAATGTTTGTAAAGTGATTGTGAAGTGAAAAAGATATAAAGGCGAGCGTCGCTGAGAACAACTCTGTCCGTGTGACCAGAACGGCTTTAAAGGCTGAGAGGCTAAAGGTGCTACGAGCTAACAGCGACGAAACCGGCTCGGAATTCTACATGAACTTTTCCTCAAGTGGATTGATTGGACATACATTTGGACATATATTTCTCATATATTTTGTGTCAGGCACATTGAGTTGCCTTGTGTACGAAATGCGCGGTATAAATAAACATGCCTTGCATTGCCTGTTTCTTTCGCAAAAGGGCGTTGGCGCAAGAGTTTTTCCTGCCAAAATATTCAGAAAAAAATGTTCCTTCTACAAAATGACCACGACTAGTTTATTCAGGAACTTGCCGACTGTGCTAAGAACAATATCTAATCCTATAATTGTGCGTTACATTTATGGCTAAAGGATATCTAAAAAGCAGACATCTTTTGGCGACCTTTTTTGTCGCTAATGTCTGCAGCGTTGATGCTAACTCTGGCAGTTTTAAAGCTCCACAGTGACATCACTCAAAACAGGCGAAGAAAATTACAATAATAGATATATGTTGTAAAAAATAGCTCAGAATTCAGTCATGCTTCGAAGACACAATGGTTAAAAGCTCACTATTGCTATAAAATACTTCACAGATTGGCAGTTTTTAAATATTGGTGAAAACGTGACATTTACGCGGTGCCGCTGACGAAGAAAGTTGTGCCATAGACCGATGTGCAAACTGACGCCAAAGTATTGATACTTTACAGGTAATAATAGGTGTACCAATATAAAAGTATTAGCACTTTGGTAAAAAACAAAGAAGGGAAAGGTATGTTTCCAGGGCTCCAGATGAACATTTTGGGTTTGTTTCGTTTAGGTGAAGGATATGCCCAACATAGAGTTCAATGTCAATACCTCAACAAAACACTCACCATCTATTCTGCAATTTCAATTCATGTTCACTTATAACCTACATGACACATATCTTACATCTTTCCACATTGTGACGGGAACTAAATAGCAACTTTTCCCGTATGTTAAAAAGTAAAATGGTGATAGTCTAATGCAGTGGTTCCCAAAGTGGGGTCCGGGCCCTCCAAAGCTTATCTGCTAATCAAGTACGTTTAAAAAAAACACTGATTTTGAAAGGAAATGTACATTTATTTGCTAAAATGTACTTTTAATCAGTGTTTAGCTACAATCATTGTAGATAATGTTTTTTTTAATGTAATTTTAGCAGTAAAATAAATACAAATTCCTTTGAATAATAGAGTACATTATAATAATTGAGGGGCCCCAGGAGAGTTTTGTATAACACTGGGACAAATAAGATATCGGACAGAGTCAGTGGTCACCTAAACTTAGCAAACATATAAATATTTTCAGACTGTTACGCTCTCATTGATATTAAAAGACTATTATGATAACTAGACTTAGCTCTGGACAGTGTATTTGACCACCATCTGACCGCTCGCTTCGGTGCAACCAAGGTCAATATTTCGTCCACATTTGCTACATTTGGCGGTGTCAAAAGACCTAAGTGGTCTCTCTCTGGAGTCCTGCAAGACATGATTAAATGAAGTAATAAGAAAAAACAAGCAACATAATCTAAATGAATACATGTGAGCCAAAAATACAAAAGGAGAACTTAAAGAACTTGGTTTTGCACATCGTTCGTCCATGGAGCATCAACCCATTCCCTTTCACCGGCTCCAAATAAATGTTGGCATCTACGGCAGCAGTCAGCGTTCTGGTACATCGGGCTTCAGTCTGGCTGCTGTTGGATTAATGTAGCACTTGGACTAGCTTGGGCTGCTGTTTTACTGATTCAGACTGGTTTGTCCGTAGCTACGTTTTGGCTGCTGGTACATTGACCTACAGCAGGACTAGGCTCAAAGCTCGGCTAACTTCGCTTCGGCTTCAGGCAGTTTTCAGTCATGGCAAGCTCCGGCGTTTTGACTTTCAAGAAGCTAACACGATGGAATGATAAGCTGCGATTAGCATTTGCAACAATACACACTTGCAGCAAAGGTCTGGCGTAAGATTTCACAGTTTGAAACGGCTAAATGATTCCGAAACTGAAAAAGACGTTTTGTTCTCAGTGAGGCTTGCGTTAGCTACGGTTCCGCGCCCGTTCGGCACAAGCCCCACCCCCTTCCTTTAGATGAACATCGACAGTGCGGGGGGGGCGGGATTGTGGTGCCGAACGTCGCCATGTGATTCGCTCGCGGAGGTAGACAGAGAATGACATCATCACGCAGATCTTACGACATCATCAGCTGGGGACACATTGAACGTGAACCAGTAACGTAATGTTTTTATCCCAAAAAGATGTTCTTTTTTTTCTATTTTCCCGTCGTCGTCTTCTTTTGGGCCAAAAACGGAAAAGGGGCGGAGTCTCTGGGGGTGACGTAAAGTCATTTGTACAGGCTTAGGAGGATGTTTGGAAAAAATATAAGGGAAATAAAATGGATGAATGGAAAAATAAAGGGTAAATACACTTGAAAATTACGTAAAAAATAAATAAATAATAAAACACAAAAATAATAATATAAAAAAACTAAATTGAAAAAAAAAAAAAATCCATCTAAAGCCTGTTCAAATCCTTACGTCGTTGAAAATTCCTAAAAACAGAACCAGAAGCGTCTCTGAGCGTTGAACCGCACCGGGATTCGTCGCTCACTGCGACTTTCCGGTGTGAAATTCAACGAGGGACAAACTTCTGCTTCTGCATTTAGCCCCGGAGGCTCCTCCCCTTTTTCCTCTATCAGCCAATCAGCTTTCAGATCAATACGCCGACGCCGTATTGATGGTGGGTCGGTAAGCAGGCTCAGTGTTTCCTGGAGTTTCTTCTCTCAGTCGAGGCGTTTTGGGGTCGAGGAGTGTGACTTTGGGGAAATGCAATGAACCGGCCCTTTCAGCGGACGACGCTCTGAACTCAACAGGAACAGGAAAATGCCTTCAGAAAATAATCTCAATTGTTTCTACAAGGACATTTGGATCACTTTTTGGCAGTTAATTGCCGTGAGAAATGGCATGAAGCATATATTTTTGCAACTACTGCGGCAAACAACAAGTCAACTCTGTGCCAGTCCCAAGCCTGGGTAAATGTAGAGCAAAGCATGAGGAAGGGGAAGCAATCAGTGTGGATGGAAAAGGGGGAAAAAAGATGTTTAGTTTTAACTTGTGATTTGCAAAGGGACAATTGTATCTGGGTATAACATAGTAAAACTGAAGATTGTTGGAGTCAAGCTGGTAAAAACAGGTTCATTGCTACCTTATTCTACAGATACTTTCTTAGGTTTTATTCGCAATCATTTAGTCATGTTGTGAAAAAGGGCTGGCATTATTTGGGTAATGTCCTCTGCAAACAGGAAAATATCCGGTCTCCATGTGTTACGTGTAAAATCTCCACAAACACGTCCTGAAATGCAAATAATTCTGGTATTTTGAAACTGTGCTGCATATAGTTGTAAACACGTCGCAGATAAACAGATTCCTTCTCTCCTCCGCGCTCGTATTTAAACGCCCAAACCGAGTGGCGTGCAAACGGGTGACGCGGCCGGAGAGCGAGGCTGCGTGGGCGCCGGGCGGTTGCGTCAAAGCTCTGATATCTCTGCGGCGTGTGAGCGAAACAAACAGCAGATGGTTCCGAGTCTCACTGTGATCCATATGTCCCCTCGGTTCTGTCATTCTGCTGGGGGGGGAGCAAAGCCAAATAACGGCTTTGCTCGTCAGAGAAGTGCAAGTAGAAAGCAGTGACAGTAAAAGTAATTGTAGTAGTAGTAGATGTGGCAGCAGAGGCGTACATGTACTGCAGTAAGCATGCATCCAAGAGTACTTTTATCATAATGTACTTTACTAAGACTTTGTAGAGAAAACAGAGTTACTTGTTCCGTTGTGAGTAAATCCTGAAGTGGCGAAAGCTTCATGTGACATAGAATAGATGTCACATTTTTATTAGGGATGGGCCGAGACGAGACTTTGACATGATTTGTAACATTAATTGGTGGGTAACTATTAACTGAATACTGCTTTAAGCCGTCCACAATGAGTATATTGGATGCAGCGCAGTAAAATTGAAGGAACATTTTCATATATTCACGGGTATATATCTCACGAGATCCCAGCCCATGGATAACTTTTATTTTTAAAGGCATTTACTTTGATTTCATGTTTTGTTTCTTGCAAATAATGCAACCACTGAAACATAAATCAAACTTTTACACTAAATAGTGCTTTTTAGCTATTCAGTGATTATATTGTTTACCGTATTTTCCGGACTATAAGTCGCACTTTTTTCTTCTTCATTACGCATTTTTTGGCTGGTGCGTCTTATACTCCGGAGCGACTTATAGTCGACGGTACTACTTTTTCCGTCTACTTGAGTAAAATTCTATCAAAGTGACGTTACTTGTATGCGAGAATAGAGCCACTGACAGGGGGACAAACGGATCAGACACCACAGACCCGAGGACCAGGGGCGCCCCATGAAAGAGCCCATTTTCTAAAAAAAAAAAAAAATAGAAATAGGGGCCCATGTGAACCCTTCTTGCCCCGGGCTCCAGAAAGTCTGTCGCCGACCCTGCTCCAATAAACATTCTGGCTACTCTCCCCAGAATTTACACTAATTGAAGCTATTGTGTGGTAGAACCAATGGCCGCTGGCTGCCCTGCTTTTTGACCACAAACGTGGGGGCCGCCATTGCTCCGCCGTTGCTGTAGTACCTCCATATCGCCGCTAGGCCCCCATTGAAAAGCATTGGACTTTAGACACGTTAAAAACTACTTTAAAGCCTGGTTTCAATTGTTTCAACACTAGACTAGGCTAGATATTCCTCCTGAGATAACGCTGGGTTAATCACAATATATGAAACCAGGCTGGTTTTCGTAATATGAATTTTTGAAATCTCGTACTTAATGAGGGTCGGACTGTTAGCATTGGAGCAGCGCGAGCTACACGTCACGCAAGGGCCGAGTCTACAGTGAAAATCCCGCCCGTATGTCCTTTTTAGGAACATGCTTCGTCAGAGCTGGGGAGGGGGAGTCTGTAAATCCGCCATCAATTCCCCCACGGCCGTGGTCATTCTGGTAAACGGGGAGGAGTGAGCAGAAGACGTCCATTTTTGCTACAGTCTATGGGTAGAACTGATAGCAATAGAAGTATAGCCATAATAGTAGTTTTAGTAAAATAGTATTAGTATAATTGTGTAAGAGTACTCGTATAATAGTAGAACACTTTTTTTGGACAGTCATCTGGGTGTATTTCATTCCCACACCTGTATTTAGGCTCGGAACCAGCTGTGGTGCTCAAAAACGCGACATTGGCGATTGACAAACAGACCATGTGCCTGTTGTGTGTCTGAATATGGCGGATTTTCCTCCAGAGGCTAAATTAGCACAGCGTTAGCATCGGCGGACCCGTCTCGTTCACGTCTCAATGCCGTCTCAAATTAGCTGAAGTGAACAATCGGGATGTGCAGGAGGGTCTGCGAGAGCTAGAAACGAGTTCAGGCGACAGCGGAGAGATTTTTACTAAACTACCTCTGACTTTCACGGTTTGACAACGAAGTAATTCACGTACTGCTGCTTTAATTCCAGCTCTGTCTCACAGTCAAATGTCAGTTTTTGTGGTGTTAAACTTGCAGTAAAGAGTACCATTCTGGCAATAAGTGTCAATTCAGAGAAGATTGAAGGGGGTTCATAACTGGTCTGATTGAGCTGGCCTCGTCATAGGCCTCGTCATAGCACTTATTGTAGTAGTAATATTCGCAGCAGCACTAGCTGTGAAAGCATTTTTCTTCACTTCTACTTCAACAGTTGTAGTAGTCATAGTGGCAGTACTACAAGCCATAGTAAATAAGGTTTGTAACACAGATACAGCAGTAGTAGCAAAAATAACAGTGAAATCTGCAGTAGAAGTAGTGTTTGCCATTGTAGTAGTCGTGTTAAATCATGTTGCTGTAGTAGTAATGCATGAATATAACTTTCTAAACTTCTGTTCTTTACTTAAATCTAATTTGGCTTCTCAATACAGGAAAACTCCAGTTGGTGGCGCTACAGAGGACCATGTTAGGTAAAGAAAAGGAGTTTGATAGATGTCTAAAACAGAGCTTTATAAACGTTTGGTCCATAATGTAATGATGGATGGATTTTCTGTCTGTTTTTAAGCTTTGTGTACCGCATTCCCATTGGTTCAGAGGGTCGTCACTCAAACGCTTGCCCATACTAGCTCCTCCCATTTTTTTTATTTTTTTTTCAATCTCCGTCATGTCGCGTTTTCGGTTACTTCCTGATTTGCGTTCATCTTGAGATACTTTCTCTTGGACAAACAACATCGAAAACGCTACTACACGGATGATATTCTTGTTTCTTGGGTCGCCGTAAGTGGCAAATTGTCTGGCAAATCTTTAACGTTGGACGAAAAACCTAAGAGCAGCAAAAACATGAACTCAGCGCTTTAAATGCTATTTCCAAAAACTAGTTTAGCAATAAATATAGCTTAGCAGAAATGTCCGCAGAGTTGCAACATCAAATGAGTTGGTTTGGCTTACTTTAGTTGAATTAAAATCAGCTTGCAACTATTCTTAAGTTGTTTGTCCAAGTAGAAATTGCCTTATCCAAGATGGCTGACATTAGCAACATAAAAATGGTCAGTTGAGAAAACGCTGGGCTAAGATTGGCCAATTGGCCATGTTTTCGCTGACGGAGAGGTTTTGATCGGTCGGCGAAATCGGTGGTTCGAATGGAGGTCTTTAATTGGTCGATTTAGATGTAGTTGGAGGGCTGCGATTGGCTAGTTTGTGAAAAGGGAGGGTTTCTTAGGTAAAAGGCGGTGATTGGTCTGTTCGTTCAAAGGGAGGGCTTTCATTGGCCGGTTCATATGCCGATGGAGGGTTGTGAGTGGCCAGTCCAGGATCTCGATGAAGGGCTGCGATTGGTTGGTTTGTATGCAGACGCAGGGTTGAAATTAGCTACGATGGGCCACTTCTCGATGATTGGTCTGCTCAAATGGACTGGCCGTTTCGCTAGTCAGTCCATGGTCTCGATGGAGGGCTACTACGACGGAGTGTTGCAGTCGTCGCCTTAGACCACGGTGCTGACGGAGGGATCGGAGAGGTTGAGCTGCCCGGTGATGTCGGTTGGATACGGCTGTAAAAGACACAAATGAGCAGCAAACGTCAAAGCAGAAACGAAAAGAAACCCATCAACATCGCCATACCTTTACTTTCTGGTATTAATGCTTAAAAACGGCGTAGTATACTTGTAAATCTAAGAGCTAAAACTATAACGCATCAACAACTGTAAAAATGAATGTGAATGTGAAACTGCCTGCTGTGAAACTTTCCAGGTCATTTAGAATGTCTTTGAAAAGTGCAATATCCTTTCAGCTCTTTATGTATTTTGTCATTAGACGTTGTGTTTTTCACCGGTTTTATTTTTTATGCCATGCCCTTCGCTGATATTGTCCGACTAAACCTCTTTTTTACCCGGAGAGCGACTTTTACATGTAACTAACTGACGAGCAGCCAAGATGATTCTTGACTTGATAATGACTTGTTCTTTGGAAAGGGCAGCTGCTTTCAGCCAATCCCCAACGCTAAGTTTTGTATCGATCCAATCACAAACTTGTAACGCGTCTCTCGAGTTTGATAACTTCCCTCACCTGTAATTAAAATAGTTCAGTAGTTTGCCTGTTGATTTGGCAATATTTCATGTTCAATTTTAAGGTTGGACCGACCATGTGTTTCTCTGATTGGCTAATCCATTTGTCAATCATGGCCTTCAGAACTCACAAAGATAATGCACAATCACAGACTACACGTCTTTGTAAAGAATTGGAAAAGCCTGTCGTCTGACTGGCCAGGCTACGGCAGCGTGTAGGTACTTTTGTGTATTTAGCACATTTTTGACACTTTTTACTTTACTTTGGATTAAGTGTGTTTGATGTAATGTGTGTGTGCTCTCTACTGTACAACCGAGACATTTAAAACTAAAGAAATAAATATAATGGCAAAACATGTTGCCATGTTTTTAGCGAATTAGTATATTTCATGCCTGTTTTTAACATGTCTTTAGCTTGTTTTTAGCGTATCACCATATTTACAGCCTATTGCTATAAATATTATTAGCACTTTAGCATATTTCCAGCATAGTATTATCTTGTTCTTATTTTTAGCATATTATCATATTTCCAGCCTATTGTTGGCTTGTTTTGCCATGTTTTAGCATATTAGCCTATTTCTACCATATTGTTAGCATGTTTTTAGCTTGTTTTAGCGCATTTGCATATTTTGAGCTTAAATTTGTTTTGTTTTGCAGTGATTTAAGTACATGAACATATTTCTAGCATAGTATGATCTTGTTTTGACATGTTTCTAACATATTAACATATTGATAGCTTGTTTGACCATGTTTTTAGCATATTAGCATATTTCTATCTTATTCTTTATCACATTAACATATTTCAAACATAATATTATCTTGTTTTGCCATGTTTCAAGCACATAAGCATATTTCCAGCATATTGTTATCTTGTCTTGTCATATCATTAGCATGTTTTGCTGTGTTTTTAAGCACATATTTTAACATATTTGTAGCATAGTATGATCTTGTTTTGAAATGCTTTTAGCATGTTGGCATATTTCTAGCCTATTCTAAGTGTGTTTTTAGCACATTAGCATAATCCTAGCATATTCGTAGCATGTTTTGCTGTATTTCAAACACAGTATGATCTTGTTTGGAAATGTTTTTTTTAGCATATTAGCATATTTCTAGCCTATTCTAAGTGTGTTTTTAGCACATTAGCATAATCCTAGCATATTCGAAGCATGTTTTGCTGTATTTCAAACATAGTATGATCTTGTTTGGAAATGTTTTTTTTAGCATATTAGCATATTTCTAGCCTATTCTAAGTGTGTTTTTAGCACATTAGCATAATCCTAGCATATTCGAAGCATGTTTTGCTGTATTTCAAACATAGTATGATCTTGTTTCGAAATGTTTTTAGCATGTTAGCATATTTCTAGCCCATTGTTATCCTGTTTTTAGCTGGTTTTCAGCGTGTTAGCAAGTGCTCTGGTGAACCCGGTCGTTCTTGCAGGAGGACAGAGGCAGTGTGTGTATGGGACACCATTCAAATCCACTGAAACACTGATAGAGAAAGTGCAGAAAGAGAGAGAGATGGGCACAAAGAAACATGGTTAGGCCCCTCCCACGCCGCTGGGGGGGCCGGCTTGCTCCGTGGCGCCCGTGACTTTTCAAAACAGATTTTCAGACCAGTCTTTAATGAGGAGGTGGGGATCCTCATTAAAACGGATGGCACAGAAGCACTTCCCTGAGATTCAGCGGGTCCGACAGAAAAACCCGCTTTGGCACAAGGTACACCAGAGAAATTACAGCACAGTTACAAGAAAAGAAAACAGTGTCACAAGATTTCACCAAAACAAAAGTAAAACATGTTCAGAAAGTGACATCATAGACTCATAAAAGCATTATACCAGTGAGACAAAAGCAAATGTTAAGCCTAAAAAGTATGTTCATGTTGAAGTGTCAAATGTGTCAAGTATGAACCTTTTTTAAATGTTTGAGCAGTTTAAACATGTAATACCATTAAATAGTGTAAGCATTTGAACTTTTTACTGATATCTTGCTTTTATGACGTTTCAAACACCTTTGAGCCAACGTTACCGAGGTCAGTGATCCAACAAAGACTGAAAAGCAAGTCCAAGTTACAGCCGTAGTAAAAACCTGTAATAAACGTCCGGTTAAGATGGTTTCTTTCTTCTCCCTGCAAAGGATCATGGGTCTTTGGATGCCGCAGAAGGATGATGGGAGTTTGTGGCATCAGGAGGGAAAATGGACGTAAAGAGACAGGAAGAGACAGGCTGCCTTCAAACCGAGACCAGCGCAAAACCAGGAAATAATATGTTAAGCTACATATATAAGCTACACGATACTGCCCTGAACGCACTAGTGGTCGTTCACGGTATTGCAGCAGGTAATATATATTTCTTTATATTATATACGTAGTTTATATTGTCAATACTTTTGAAACTTTCTAGATTCCAATACTCGACATTTGGTGCTGAAATTGATGATTAAGTTAAAAGAAACTGTGCGTCCTTGTATCTTTGGGCAAGACACCTCCCTCGTCATTCAACTCCCCGACTTTGAGAATGGTGTGTTGGAGGGACGGGATGTGATACCAGGAAACACATCGGAACGATAGTGTTTTTGATATCGATCTGATGCCGTTATCGATGCATTTTACATTAAAATGCAAATGTCGATATCTAGGCATGAGGATCGATACTTTCAAAACTAGCTCTAGTATCGGAATATCGATATTTTGGTATCGATCCACTCTTCCTGAGTTGGGCGTGGTGTTGATGGCACAGTTTGGAGCACAGAGTAGTTTAAAGTGATAGTCCGTAAGTCTAAATGTGTTCCAGATTTAATAGAATCCAGACAATTATAGGCATCCTGCAATTTTATGTCTCGTAAGTAACATTAAATAATTATATTTTTTCTAATCTCAGCAACTAATCCTTGTGCACAAAGAACGAGGAGGGGCTAAAATGTATCTCTCCTCATTTTTTTTCAATCTTGCAGACTTCTACTTATATGAATGCATTAGTCTAATACAGTTGTTAGATGCTCAAAGTCTGGTTATAATTTAGGCATTATTCATACACTCCATACTCATAGGTCTATCACAGTACTGGATGATCTAACATTGTGAGAAGCCACAATTTATCAAAACATCACTGAAGGCTTCCTTCCGACTGAGATTTTTATTTATTTATTTTTTTCAAATTTGAAAGCAACTTGAAATGTTCAAAAGTTTAGTTTTAATCATAATTGTCCTAATTAGTGAAGTTTTAGCCTGGTGTTGTTTCTGATGAAGTGTTTTTGACCCAGTTGGCTGAAAATCAAATTACGTCCAATGTGTGTTTGAAACTGAATCCGTTGAAACAGTTTTGTAAATATCGCAGTAATATATGATCGTTATATTGCAAGTTTGATCAACATCGTGCGTGAACCTTTACCTTCAATAAAAATCTAAGTAACAAACGGTAAACATTTCTTTATCGCACATAATATTTATATTATTATAATATGTTTATAATATATATGATATAATATATATTATAATTATTATTGTAACATGTGTTTTTCATTGTATGGAAATGTTTTTTTGCCATCATCTGTCCTGGGTTGTTTTTTTGCATTGAGGGCCGTGTTGTTTTTCATCCAAAGGTCTATTTAACAGATTGTTTCTAGTTGAGCGCAGGACAGATTTAAGTCATAATGATAATATGATTGTTTCTATTGTGGAAACATATTGCAATTTTATGATCATTCCGAATGATCAAAATTAAAGTGATAGTCTGTAAGTTTAGATGTTTTACAAATGTAATAGATTGTGTATAATTGGCGCCTGGGTCTGATATTTTACGTAACATAAATAGTATTTAATAAAAATGTTTTTTCTAAAGACCCTCCCTTTGCTGATTTCATACACTAACTCGAATCCCCGGGCTGTCACTTTGACCAATGAGGCAAGCTTTCCTGTTAACCCGCCTGTAAGGTCCAACAGCGGTTCATGTTGACATCCTGGAGGTGCCGGCGGTTTGAAGGCAGAGACACAGACAGAGACAAACCACACAGGCTGAACCTCGACCCTTTGCAAGAGGACGACTCCCCCTGACCCTGGACTCAAACCCAGACTCGGACCGGGCTTTAACCTGGACTCAACCGGGACTCCGGCCCGGGACCAGACCTGAGCTGCACCGTGGTGTTTCGGCAGCGCGTCGACCCGGGGGGATTCTCGTGGCGGCCATGATGCTCAGCAAACACATGGCTGTGAGGGAATGAAGATGAGGTTACACCGTAAAGACTCCAAGCTCGTTGTGTTGACCGCTTTATGACATTCACATAATCCTGATGTCCAGCCGGTATGTCAGGCCGGTCTGTCAGACAGGTCTGTCAGACAGGTCAGCAGACAGGTCTGTCAGACAGGTCAGCAGACAGGTCAGCAGACAGGTCAGCAGACAGGTCTGTCAGACAGGTCAGCAGACAGGTCTGTCAGACAGGTCAGCAGACAGGTCTGTCAGACAGGTCTGTCAGACAGGTCAGCAGACAGGTCAGCAGACAGGTCAGCAGACAGGTCTGCAGACAGGTCAGCAGACAGGTCAGCAGACAGGTCAGCAGACAGGTCTCTCAGACAGGTCAGCAGACAGGTCTGTCAGACAGGTCAGCAGACAGGTCTGCAGACAGGTCAGCAGACAGGTCAGCAGACAGGTCTGCAGACAGGTCAGCAGACAGGTCAGCAGACAGGTCTCTCAGACAGGTCAGCAGACAGGTCTGTCAGACAGGTCTGTCAGACAGGTCAGCAGACAGGTCAGCAGACAGGTCAGCAGACAGGTCTGTCAGACAGGTCTGTCAGACAGGTCAGCAGACAGGTTTGTCAGACAGGTCAGCAGACAGGTCAGCAGACAGGTCAGCAGACAGGTCAGCAGACAGGTCTGTCAGACAGGTCTGTCAGACAGGTCAGCAGACAGGTCAGCAGACAGGTCTGTCAGACAGGTCAGCAGACATTAAAGGCACTGTACCGGATTTCTTCCCCTGTGCGGTATTCGTGGTCACAAAGGGTTTCCACGGGGCATTCAAAATGACTAAATGAATAAAGCTAATCTGGGGGAAAATAATGACCTTTTGCAAATACTTTTACTGCATAAGTTTTGGCTATTTTTTTGGTCAAAGCTTCACCTTGTGTCCATTTTCCCCTTATTCCTCTACTCCCCTGGGGTCCTCAGAGGTACTACAGGGGACCCTCTGGGGGTCCTCAGAGGTACTACAGGGGACCCTCTGGGGGTCCTCAGAGGTACTACAGGGGACCCTCTGGGGGTCCTCAGAGGTACTACAGGGGACCCTCTGGGGGTCCTCAGAGGTACTACAGGGGACCCTTTGGTGGTCCTCAGTGGTACTACAGGGGACCCTCTGGGGGTCCTCAGAGGTACTACAGGGGACCCTCTGGGGGTCCTCAGAGGTACTACAGGGGACCCTCTGGGGGTCCTCAGAGGTACTACAGGGGACCCTTTGGTGGTCCTCAGAGGTACTACAGGGGACCCTCTGGGGGTCCTCAGAGGTACTACAGGGGACCCTTTGGTGGTCCTCAGAGGTACTACAGGGGACCCTCTGGGGGTCCTCAGAGGTACTACAGAACTTGAAACAAATAGATGTTGAATATAAATGTACATTTACTAAAATGTCTTACTTTAAATCAGTATTTAGCTGCAGCCGTTGCTACATGTTGTCTTGTAATTTTAGCTGTAATAAAAGCAAATGTGGCTGGAGTAAATGATTATTATTGGGGCCGTGAGACAGTTTTGGATGGATGTTCTAAACTTTGGGAATGGCAGTTCTCTTTGAGGTAAAGTTTGTATATTTTAAGGTGCATTATGTACCTCTAAGGGGTCAAATATGAACTAATATCACGCTGTTTTTTAGCATTCAAAGTTACATAATCACCACTATTATTGTTTATTTATTTTATTATTTGGGCATGAAAATGGCATGAAAAAGCTTGAATTTTGACATTTGTCAGTAACAAAGTCAATTTACTTGAGTGCTTTACTGAAGAGTTTTGGAGGATCTGCACTTTACATTAAAAATGCTTTAGGAAAGTTGGGAACGAGTTTGGACGAGACATTTATGCTTAATGTTTTGAAAAAAAGGAAGATTCTGGTACTGGGCCTTTGTCATCAAATATCACCAATGATATTTTTTGCCTGAACTTCCAGACACTGACTTTGGTTCGGATAGTTCTGTGTAATCGTTTCTTATCCAAGACGTTTTACTTGGTCAACAAACGTGAAAAGCATGGGCTTGGGTTTTACGGCGTATACACAGGTAAAAATGGCGGACAGGTGTTAAAACCAGGTGAGGCGAGGGGGTGTGGCTTATGTCCTTGATGTGACGTACAGAGTGTGGACAGGAAAACAGACAGTTAAAACACTAAAGTAAAAACATTTATCAGACGGTGAGGACAGGTGAAGACAGGTGTGGACAGGAAGAGGGCGTGGCTTCACTGAGAGCGCTGTAAATCCACTTTCATTAGTAGAAACTGCTCGTTCATTTCTTT
Organism: Gobius niger; assembly: GCF_951799975.1. NCBI lineage: Eukaryota > Metazoa > Chordata > Actinopteri > Gobiiformes > Gobiidae > Gobius > Gobius niger. Next base: position 36,540,329 of record NC_136852.1, on the reverse strand, counting down.
TTTTCTTATTTTAACATTAACAACAATTTGAAAGGCGTTCAATGGGGTTTGGCATCTTCTTCTTCATTCCTGTTTGGATTTCGCTTTTACACTTTTAAACTTAAAGCCACACTGCGTAACATTTCACCCAATAGAATTTGATTTCACACAGTACCTGCATTTGAATGAGCTTTTTAAATGTAAAGATACACATTTGAAACTTCTGTGGTAGATTACTGACATAAATATTAGGAAACATGGATTGCAAGTTTTTCCACATTTAATGGTTTTGTATTTAAAAAAAAGAAAGGTGTTTTATGCTCGAGTAGTATTTCTACTTTTACTCTGCTCCCTTTGAAAGATAAGTACGACACTTTCTGCTCCACTACATTTCTATAAAGGCTCCAAAGTCCATATATTTTATATTTTATTTTATATTTTTCCATATATTTTATATTTTATATATTTCCATATATTTCACAATATTTAGTGACACTAAATCGACCAAGACTTTTTCGATCGTATTTATTGTGACAGAGCAGCCTTTACTTTGAACAGTATATTTGAAGCGTAGTTTCTGTACTTTGATTTGAATACAGTATGTTAGGTCCTCATCACGTAGTTTCTGTACTTTGATTTGAATACAGTATGTTAGGTCCTCATCACGTAGTTTCTGTACTTTGATTTGAATACAGTATGTTAGGTCCTCATCACGTAGTTTCTGTACTTTGATTTGAATACAGTATGTTAGGTCCTCATCACGTAGTTTCTGTACTTTGATTTGAAAACAGTATGTTAGGTCCTCATCACGTAGTTTCTGTACTTTGATTTGAAAACAGTATGTTAGGTCCTCATCACGTGTCCATCTGCCCATGACACTTATCTGGACGACATTTGCTCGGACATTACACTGATTATGGTTTCATTGTTTTAATGTTTAAGGAAACTGACAGTACAAAACAACTTGATTGATTAATCATTGTAATAATAGTATTTTAGGAGCAGGTTTTGTCGCTGCAGAATCCAAAATGTTACGCTGTGTGTAAGTACATTTGCCCTTTTCTATTCTGACAAAAATCAGGGATGGGTACCATTAAACAATACAGTGTGGTATTGGGAAAACAAATACATGTATGGAAAGCAGGAACCGAAAAAAATATGTCCAGGGACAGCTTTAAAGGAAGTGACTTGTGTTGTTTCAGCTCAAATAAATGAAACTCATTTAAGGTGGGACACTGCAGGCAAAACTACACTTTGGGTGAAATTGGTCTCGAACATATAAACTTTCACCTGGAAACATAAAAATCCCTAATCTTCATAACATTATTAAATATTGCACTGATTCAATGTTTCTCCAGAGATTTATTTGGGAAAGAGTCATTTTTCTTCCACATTGTGTCTGTCGCTCCTACAGACTTCAAACTTTGCACACTTGGACATTTTGAAGTTTTTTGTTATTATCTAATTCATGATTTATTAACTTTTGAAAATCCACTTTTGAAATAGACTTTTCTACAGATGTTTACATAAACAGCTTATTTATTATATAAGATCCAAAATCCCTTTGAAAAATGGTTCTGGACGACCCATAGTAGAGGTTTTCATTATCATAAAAAACTGTAATGGTACCCAGCCCTAAACGTTGTGAATCCCGTTGAAGGATTTGTTGCTTGGGTGGATGGAGGAGGTTTTATTGGGGTTTTGCGGCGCCCCAGTGAAGGACAGACATAACACACACACAGACAGCGACTGCAGACACTTATATCACACGCAGACGCCACGGGAATGGGACGCACAGTGAAAGACAGGCGAGAGACAGGTAAAGCAGGTAAAGCAGGAAGTGGGCGTGGCTTCTGTCTTACCGTGGAGTCGCCGTCCGCCCTACGGTGTTTGAGGTCGCAGCTGCCCGTGATGGACCTAAAAGAGGGTTTCAGTTTGGGCTCGGGCTCTGCTCTACCACTTTTCCTATCCTAAAATAGATCATACGGAGGGGGCAACACAGCGTTAGCACAGCGCTAACCGGCTAACAACACCCCCCACAAGTCCCGCCCACTGACCACACCCGCATGTGCTTGATGTGAGTGATGATGTGGCGGCCCAAAGAGCCCTCCTTCAGTGTGGTGTAGTCTGTGTATGAGGTCTGAGTTTGATCCAAATCTACTGAGGAAGACTGAGGAAGACTGGAGGACTACAACAACGTCTAAAGCTTTTATCTCTGGGTAGGATTCTCTTTAGGGTGGACCAAGATCTCACAAGATCAAATACCACAAGAGTTTCTACAGTCAAATTCAGAGCCTAAAAATGTGGTGAATTTCAACCATCTCGTCTCATATTGTTCTTGTGGAATTTGTGACTCAGCCCACTCCTACAATCTATAGATGGGAGCAACATCTAGGGTGAGAACAGCTCCTCCTTCACTATGACAGTACTGACAAACTCTCGGATCAATAAAGTATTCTGCCCCAGTGTCAGAACCGTCTCACTCACCGACGGAAACAATGGGCCTCATTCAGGAAACGCTCTTACGTACAGATTTGTTCTTAAGGCCATCTCACGTCATTTTTGGCCATCACAAACTTTGCTGAAAGTGTTCTTCTGGAAGAATAAATCCTAAGGACAGTCATGAGGACCCTTAGACACAAAAGGTCTGCGGTTTTAGATTATTATCACGGTCTAAATGGGCCCAAAAATCCCTTTACAAAGGTCATTATTGGGGAACAGCTCCCCCTGGTGGCCGTGTTTCAGCCCTTTGTGATTTCTTGAATTGGAGCCGCTTGAACTGTTAATTACAACGTGTAAACTCGGAGATGATCAGAGTGCTTTCACTTCAGAAATCGACGAAGTCAGCAGTTTACATACAGGGGTGATTGTCCTTGTTAAAAACAGGGACAGAAATGGGAATTTGTGGGAGATCTAAATCGTGACCTTTTTCCTGATGGTGTTTGTAGAAGTCCCATGTAAAATAATAAACTGTTTCGCGTGGAGGTGATGGACACCTGGGACAGATTGCTAGAAACGATGGCTGCATGGTTTTGAATGAATAACAAAGTGAAGAGACAGAGTAAAAGCTGTAGTTGATTACGCCGCTATAAACCGACAAGCGGAATAGTTAGACAAACAAATGTGACGTAATGATCACAGTGGGATCAGCTCCGTTTGAAAGCCTTAACGTCCTCTGTGACTTATCTAAAGCAACAAATCTCTCTTCTTATAATTGACAAATGTTCAGGTTCTGTTTCAGCCACAGGGGGCGCTAACTTGCTCAGTTACTTAGAAGTTGCTCCCATCCATAGCTTCATCCTTGGGTTTTAAAGTACTCAGTCCAACTGCTGCAGAGAAACAAGAACCAGAGGCACGTCTACAGAACTAAATGTCCTGCTTGGAACTGGTGCGTGTGGAGGGTGAAGGTTTTGGACTGAAGTCTGAAGGTCTTGGACTGAAGCGTGAAGGTTTTGGACTGGCTTGTGAGTGGATGTGCGTGACTGTGTGCCGTCAGAGTGAAGAAACACATCCTGGTCCCCTACATCCTTGAACATGGACTACACATGATCTAAAGAACCAGCAGAAACAGTCAGACACTTCAAGTACAACATCTCAGACTCTTCAGGCTGGAACGGCACAGAGCTCGGCTGTTTGCTCACGAAGGTCCTTACTACATCTGCTCTACATCTGCTCATGTGGGTTTCATGAAACTAACAAAGGCTAAAGCAGTTACCACAACACTCACATTAAACACTATTGTACTATCTCAAGTCTTTGACGCAGAGAACTGGACTCTTCCAGGGCTTTGCTTCAGTGAGAAGCTGCTGAGATGTTTATCCTGGTTTATTTGTGCACGGAATAGTCGGTTCTCCAAAAGAGCAGAACAGCTTATAGGAATAGGCCTAAATGCTAACGCCGTCTGCGCTGTGTTTACGTGATTCAAGGAGACCAGACAGGTCCTAAAGAACTCGTCAAAGCATACCTCAGTATGTAAAAACGGTGGCCTATTCCTTTAAGGAAATTTAAGGGTACTTTCAAAACAAATGCGTCTGAAGCGTCAGGTTTACAAACAAAGCATGTAGAGCAGAGGTCACTAAACGATGGACCTCCGTCCGGATCTGGACCCATGCACCAGCCTGTCCAGACCCGAACCTTGGAATCCTAACTTCGGACCCGACCCTGAATCCCTCAGACGAGCTCTCTCTCCCTCCCCTCCCTCTCTGACTGCAGAGCGATAACTACAGCCCAGATGAACAGCTGCTTTAGATACTATTATTTTTTGATACCAGTAGCACCTAAATCTTTTTTTTCAAATTCCATACTGGTATGGTTTAACGGTACCCGGCCCTAGTCAAGAGCCTCTTCCAAAACCATAGACTGTATATTGATGGACAGCTTCTGCTCACTCCTCCCCGTTTACCATAATGACCACGGTCGTGGGGGAATTCATGGAGGATTTACAGACTCCTCCTCCCCAGCTCTGACGAAGCATGTTCCTAAAAAGGGCATAAGGGCGGGATCTTCACTGTAGACTCGGCCCTTGCGTGACGTGTAGCTCACGCTGCTCCAATGCTAACAGTCCGACCCTCATTAAGTACGAGATTTCTAAAATTCTCCTCACAAAAACCAGCCTGGTTTCATAAATTGTGACTAACCCAGCGTTATCTCAGGAGGAAGATCTAGCCTAGTCTAGTGTTGAAAAAATAGAAACCAGGCGTTAAAGTTGTTTTTAAGGTGTCTAAACTCCAATGCTTTTCAATGGGGGACTAGCGGCGATATGGAGGTACTACAGCAATGGCGGCCCCCAGTGTCGTGGACATTAAGCAGAGCAGCCAGCGCCTTTTGTCCAAAACCCATCTCTGCCTCTGAAAGCACTTTGTGGATTCGCACAATGACAGCGATTCTGACACTTCAGACGTGTTCTGAATGTACCATGACATGAAATCAATGATATGTCCATTGTGTCCACTGAATCTGGTCTCCATCCAAAGTAGTTTAAGTGTAAAGCTTCAGAACGAACCCACCGTGATAATGTGAGCTGTGGATGTGACTGGACCTGAACCCAAGACACTGAAAGATTGTTCATGTCTCTCTGCAGCGCTAACCCTATAGTTCTTTATGAACCTTTCCCCTTCTTTGTCTCTCCTCGTGCCGTTCCAGCCTGGTCCTGGCCTCGCTCGTTTTCCAAGATGGAAATGGTTTGGTAAAAACGGAGCGCTCCGTTTTACCGCAGCGATCGGCGTCCACAAACACACCGCCGGAGCGTTAGCGTTTATAGCGTCAGCTCCGAGGGTTTGAAATGCGACACACACGAGGATGAGCCCAAGCAAAGCAGAGGGTCCGCACACTGGGGCCAGGGGGGAGGGAGGGGGCCAGGGTTAATGGATGAAGCCGTGTTTGTTGTCGTCCATTATAGCAGAGCTGCTATAATGCCGGTCCCTGCGGTGATGTGATGTCACTTCCTGCTGAAGGAAAAGGGGAGGAGCTGGAGTGAGGTTAGAGATAAAGGAATGGCAGCGGCGGATGGTCCAGCAGCACAGAGCCAGGTTTACACCGGAGTCTGTCTTCGCTTCTGAGTCAGGCCCAGAGACTTGAGCAGCAGAGGAACAGTATCAATGAACAAAACCTGATCGATCGAGACAGACGGACAACGGCTGACGTTTCCGTAGTGACCTATTCACTCCTGTAGAGCCTAAGATGGAGACTGTGCTCCCCAACTGTAGAGCTCAATTCATACACTAGGCAATAGGTTGTATTAATGTGACCCCACAACAGTATAAACAGCCTGTAGAATAAAGTCGGTGCAGCTCAGAATCTTATTGCGGTAACTATGGTAACAGGACTCATCTTATGGTTAATACCTTTGTAACGGCTGGACCTATCCACATGAAAGAAAAAGAAAAACTGTGCCAAAGTCCAACGTCTTCTCTCTCAGCACAGGTGAACTAAAGTCTCTTGGCTGTCTCATAAAGGCGTCCAAAAGAGGGGACGATATTGCATCAATGTAATCCTTCATCAATGAAGTTAAAAGCAAAGAGGGGTAGATAAAGTACTTTCGGAGTCATATTCAGCTGAAAGAACATGGTCAGAGTCACATCTTCAGGAAGTTTGTTCCAGATTTTAGCTTTAGCCTTGCCGTGTTTAGTCCTGACTCCATCGGCCCCTCCGACCACCTCCAACCACTCACTCACTCACTCACTACATTCACCAGGCATCCTGGTGTTCCCAAACGGTCTCCCAGCCAAGTCCTGACCAGGCCCTTCCTGCTTAGCATCCAAGGTCTGACGTGAGCACAGGTGGTATGGCCTTTGCTCATTCTTTAACGGTGAGAATCTCTAGTGGCTCCCTTTTTAAACTCTAACGCACCCTCAGTCCGTTTGTTCTGGATCTAACATGTCTGAGATGTGCTTTGGTGCAGGACCATGAAGAGACTTGTACCAAGCAGAGCTGTTCATTCATCATCATCATCTATTTTCAGACCGTTTTTGAATAAAATGTCTGAGATATACACTGCGTTCCAAATTATTATGCAAATTGGATTTTTGTGTCAAAAAGGTTAAAAAAAAAGCAATAATAATGAAACTCATGGATGGTATCGTGTCTTGGGGCTCTATGAATCACTGACATTAATCTCAGAGACCTGGGATTATTAGTTGTCAGGTTAAGCCCAGTTAAGGGAAAAACTACTGAAAAAGGGTGTTCCACTTTATTATGCAGATCATCATTTTCAAGCAATATGGTAAAGAAAAAGGATCTTTCTGCTGATGAAAAGCGTGAAATAGTTGAATGCCTTGGTCTAGGTATGAAAACCTTCGATATTTCATGAAAGATTAAGTGTAATCATCATACAGATAAGAGATTTGTGGATGATTCAGAGCACACTCCGTTTTGTGCCGATAAAGGCACAATATGGACGGTTTCTGACAGACAAACACATCAGATTATGGGAACAGATGCTACAAAGCAGCATACAGGTATTTGAAGCTGCTGGTGACTCTGGAGTCCCCCAAACATCAAGGTGTAGGACCCTCCGTCCAGAGGCTACAGTTGTGCATAAACCTTCTATCCGGCCTCCCTTAAACGGTTAATTGAATGCTGATGAACAGAAACGGCTGCAGGAGCTCAGAAATACACGAGGACTCATTTTCAAACAGTCTTGTTCAATGATGAGCACCGTGTAGCCCTGGATGGTTAACTCAATGGAGTGGTGGCTGGTTGGTGAATGACCACAATGTCCCAACAAGGCTGTGACGTCAGTAAAGAGGGGGCGGAGTCATGTTTTGGGCCAGAATCATGGTGAGAGAGCTGGTCGGCCCCTATAGGCCCTTTAAGGCTCCCTGAAGGTGTGAAAATGACAAAAATATGAAATAATATGTGGAGTTTCTGACTGACCACTGTCTTCTATGCTACAAAAAGAAGAGCCGTGCTTTCCTGAACAAAATCCTCTTCATGCATGACAACGCACCATGTCCTACTGCAAAGAATACCTCTACATCACTGGCTGCTATGGGCATAAAAGGAGAGAAACTCATGATGTGGACCCCCTCCTCCCCTGACCTCAACCCTACTGAGAACCTTTGGAGCCTCAACAAAAAAAACTTCTATGAGGGTGGGAGGCCGTTTTCATCAGAACAGCAGCTCTGGGAGGTTATTCTAACATCCTGCAAAGGAATCCAAGCAGAAACTGTCCAAAAACTTACAATTTTAATGGATTTAAGAATTTTGAAGCTGCTATCACACAAGGGCTCCTATGTTAAAATATGACTTGACCTGTTAATATTTTTTTGATTGAAATAGCTTTGGATTTCAGTAAATATGACCTCCTAATGCTACAAATACAACAAATGACCATTTTCAGTTAATTACAAGCTTTAAAATGTATTGAAACGATGAGTTGCATAATAACTTGGAACAGTGGATTTTGAGGTTTTTACTATATTTATTTTTGAAAAAAATACTGTTGTCACTAGGAAATTTTTTCCACCACATTTAAATGATCCTCTACCAGGTAAAGACTTAAAAATTATGCTGACTCTCATTTGAGTTGACAATTTAGAAAATCTTAGAAAAATGTCATTTGCATAATAATTTGGAACGCAGTGTATGAGCACAGATAACATACAGTGACTGTGCAAATGTAACCTTTGCCCAATTGCAACCCAACAGCATGAAGATCTCCGTGAATACTCGACCAATCGAAAGGAGACACAGGGCCAGATCTTGTGACTGGCGCAGTCCGTGCGCAACTCTAAACGCAACGTGGCACACGCGTGATCCTACATGTGGCGCTGGTTTTGCGCTCAAGGCTGCGGCACTAGGAGAGGGGGTTATTTAAGAAAAAGAGGCCGACTGAGGCGTGGTTCATTACAAGCAGATCTCGGAGCTGCTCTTCTGTGTTAACCTTCACATTATGTTCCTCTTTACATCGCGCTGCCTTGTCTTCTTCCTCGACGTCAAAACAAAAGCGAAATTGCCTTGAAAAGTCTGTTTGAGCGTGGGTTACGCACGGGCTTAGTTTGATACAGTAGATCAACGCGCACACCCCTAACACCAAAACAACAACAGTTTTACATAAATAAACCTCCTGATGATGCTCCTTGTATGGCCACAGCTCAGTCCAAAAGAAAGAAGCGCATTTTACAGGGCGCAGAGCAACTTTTTTTCTTTTTTTCTGCTGCTCCTGCTGTCCTGCCCACTTTTTGTGCCAGGTATGACACTGAAGATTGCAAGGAGCGCCATCTGTCTGCGCAGTCGTCTGCTCTACAGCCTGCGCTATGAACCACAAGATCTGGCCCACAAAGTGTTGTGGCACTGACCCTCCTAAAGTCTTAAAGGGACTATAAGGAGTTTAAAAATGGTAAAATTATCAAATTTCCTCCCCCTAAATGTGCCAACAATGTCCTAATGTGTAGAATGAGCTCAGACCTGTTCACCACAACTGCCTCTAAAATCCTGCACTGTCACTCAGAAAGGTGTCACTTCGGGTCGAATTGCCTTCATGCACGCGCTTGATATAGAAGGCGCAGTTACACGTATGACCTGAGGTGGCAGTAGTGAGTATAAAATGGTTAACTTGTATCAAGCCCCTTTAAGTCGGTGAAAGGAGAATATCGCACCAACTTTGGCAACTGGGGGAGTGATTTTGTAAATCGCGAAACACCGCCTGGTCTCTGCCAGGAAATGTACGTCTGTCTCGATCCCTCAGACTGTTTGAACAGCATCAGAGCGTTTGGAGAGGTTCCTCAAAGAACATCCAAAGTGTAGGAGGGTTTACCAGTTTTTACCAGTTTCATTTGATAGCTCAAACATAATGTCTCTTCTGTAATTAAAATAGTTTATAGCGGTTGTGTTTGGAGAATTATGGTCCTTGTTCAGGAACTTCTACCCGGCTCTCTCTCGCCCGCTCTGAAGGTTCAGATTTGGTGAAAGTTGTTCCAGACTCAAAGACAGAATGCCCTTTGTAAACATCACAGAAACTCCAGCTCCGAAAAGTTAAAGAAACGTACAACATTTGGAAGACTTGGATTTTCACATCAGAAAAGACAACGCAGACCTTTGGTGGTCAGACGTGGTACTGCAGATTCGTTTGTTGCATAAATCGCATTATTGTTTAAACAACGCAAATACTTTTAATGAATCCGTCGCACGGCGTGACTTCAGGATTAGTTCAGCCAGTTAAAAGGTCCAAAAGGAGATTTTTTGGTGGACATTTTAGAGCTTTTTACCATCTTACAATGTTGCTCTCTCATCAAAAACAGACCAGCCGCTGTGTTTGAGTGATCTCTGAATCTCCTTTCCTCACCTCTGTATAGCTGAGCTTCATCTTTTCACTGCGGAGTAAAAACACCCAGAAGGGGATCACTTGAATAACCATAGAAATAATAAGGAGAAGTGGCATACGATCCGAACGTTAGCAGACAGTTAGCAAGTCCGGGAAACGGATCAGCGTCCGCTAGCATTAGCCTGCTCAATGTATTTTTCCTATAGCCGTTAGCCTTTAGCCACCAAACATCGCGAATTATGAACGAGATGTTTTCAGCTGTCCACACTAATAAATCATTAATGAATGTAAAGACCTTTAGAGATTTGACTTTAGATACAAATGAGTGTATGAAAGTGTCCTCTGAGATAAACTCATGTTCAGTTTGTGCTTTTTGTGGGAAGGATTCACATCCAGTGGCCCCTAAACATCATCTTATGAGATATTAATGATAGAAAGAAACCACAGAAATGATATGAATGCCATGAAAAGGACAAAAAATACCTCCCCATACTTTAGTATTGCGCCTGGCTTCACTACTCATTTGTATGGGGATAGAACGCTCATTTTAAAGGTGTCCGGGATTTGACAGCTAACAACATGTGTGTGTTTGTTTGTCATTTCTATGATTTGTATGTGAATAACCACAAACTGAACAGTTTTAGATCAATATCACATTTACTAATGAACAAAGTGATAATGATAAAGATGTGTTTGAGATAGTCACCAAATACCTTGAAAGCAGAAAACCTGCTCTTTAAGTGCACATATGTGTAATATATAAGCATTCTTTGGCTTACTTGAGCATTTAAGAGTGAATACAAGCTTTCTCTTTTAGCTAACAGCCTGAAAACAAATCACTTTGGGGGTCATGGACATTCTGGACTTGACATTCTGGATTTCCGGCTTGAACGATCAAGCCGGAAATGCTGGCCAAAAGTAAGTAGTGATATTTTCCTGAATCTGCAGTACCAACACTTTGATTTGAACGCATTACGTCATCTTAGTCCAGCTCATTCTTTATACAAAACCACATTTAGTGCGAACTTCAAAGAGCGTATGACGGGTTCAGCACTGATCCTTTAACAGCCATGCTGTACCCACTGGTACAGCATGGCTGTACGGCACAAGCTTTGGCAATTCTATCTCTTTGTACGTCACGTCCAAAGATCCAAAAATAACATCACAAAAACGCCAAACCAGGGGAAAAGTTTTGAGCAAAATCCTAAACTGTGGAACCTGTCATACGCACTTGAACATTTTTCAGTCGATAAACAAATAACAGAAGAACATTCAGTGGAGTGAAGAACCCATTCTCCGGGTTGTGCACAAAGATCTCTCCTGCTTCTTTAACCCTCCAGGCGTGTTTTCATCGTACGAGCTTTTGTCTCATGAATATTTACCAAAGCATCAGAGAACGGCGAGGAGCGAGCGGCCAAACCCCCGGAGAGGCGGGCGATGTACAAGATCATGTCCAAATAGCTGAAAGGAATGGTGGACAAAATTGAGGGGAAAATTTGAAAAAAAAAAATTGAAAATTGGGGAAAAATTGTAAGTGACTAATGGAGGAAAGGGGAAATGAATGGGGGAAAATTGTAAAAGGTAGAACATTTGCTAAAAAAAAGTGTAAAATAATAATTGGGGGGAGAATGTGTAAAGTGTTTATTTGGCCCTTTTGTGGGCCGGTCTGGACTGAGAAAGTCCCACAAAAACACTGAGATATTCATTTTGGTGGATATCCCTGACGGGTCACGATCACAGCTGCGGGATTCACACGATGCTAATGAAGCGCTAGCTCCCTGTTAGCGGCTGGTGTTTGAAATGCTAACGAGGCTCTAGCGCGAGGCTAATACGGAGCAGCTGCTGCACATCTGGAGCGACGGGCTTTGAAGAGACCAGCTCCGGACACATCTGCAGAGGGAGAACCTCCTGCGCCTCAAGGAATGAATGATGACCCAACGCTAAACGCTCTGAGGCCAATAGGGAAAAAACACATATTTAGAAATATCAATTTGAAAACTTTTGCTGAACATTAGTGACATAAATATGAGGAACAAATGAATTGCAAGTTTCCTGCCATTTTATGTTTTTAAATATAAATAAGACATTTTACACATAAAACAAACTGTAAATAATGTGTGTTTTATTTTGTGACATACTGTATTAGTCCCAAAGATGGGGGGGTAAGAGGCCATGTGGACCTCTGACCCACATTTTGGTTTGACCCAAATCTAAAAGCTTTGCGGAGCTCACAGCCTATACGCCAGTGCAAAGCTTCATTTGAAAGCTAAGACCTACAAAACTGAAAGTAACTTTTTGGTTGCTTTGTCACTGCGATTTTGAAGCATTTTGTCATGTTTTCATACATTATTTTGGTTCACTTTTTTCAATTCACTTTTTTTCTTTGCTTTTCCATCGTGTTATTGTTGCTTTTCTCAGGTGGGGGTTAAGAAGTACATTTTTTAATAAAATAGTTATTAGTGAAAAAATGCCTAACAATTCACACTTGTTGTGTTTCTGGGTTCACACCTCAATAAATCAGTTAGGAATTAGATCTGTGTGAAACTCTTCCAAATACAAACATGGTGAAGAGCTTGTTCAAACGTTGAAGAGAAAAGTGGTGGCTCGGGCTGGTCTGGGGTCAGCGGAGGTGTCCCTGTCACTTTTCCCCACAGCTGAATGAATCTTTTACACAGACAGCGGACCGCCAGATTCCGCTCATGTATTTCACATGAGCCGCTCCACTCACACTCGCATGACTAATTCACATGCGGAGGTCGCGCTCGCTCTGAGGAGACGGCCTGCAGTGGCACAGACCCTCCACCAGGCGTCCCTTTACAACAGCTGTCCTCTGACGTTCTGAGACTCCAACATGGCCTTTCCCACGCGTATTCATTCACAAATACTGACATGTTTGGTATACATGTGTAGCACGAAAGGCTGTGACTGAGATTTCCTGTGTGGGAGACAGCAGCGGCTAAAGACGGGAGAAATACACACAGAAATACACACTAATAACCAGTTTAAAACTAAACAAGATCCAAAATCCCCCCTGTTGCTGCTGACATCATCAGATAGCATTCTCCGTTATTTATGTATTTATGGGCTGCTGAACCACTTTGCTCCTCTCCATGTCTTTGTATCTTTATTTAGTAGAAAATTATATTCATGATTCAGCATTTGTTAAAGTAGTTTTTGAACAATTGGAGAAAGTTTAGATTTTTCTCCAAATTGTTTTCCCCCTTAATTGTTTTCAAACATGACCATATATGGGCGACTCCAGAGATGCCGCCTGTATCAATGGAAATGGATAGAAAACCATCTTCCCGACTTCAGCTAAGCCCGGAGTGTTTACAAAAGGTTCTGTATGTCACAAATAAAAGGACATATTTAAACCTGGCTCTGTCCAATATTTTGATTTTGTCGCAGAAAACATCAGCAATTTTGGCCATTTTTATGCATAAAACGCCTTATCTTGGTATGAAAACATAACATGACAGAAAACTTGCAACACATATTGGTTCTCAGTCATCTCTACAACAACACTATTTTTTCCCTTTCCACCTGCAACGTCTCGCCTCAATAAAGGGAAACAAATCAGGAAACAATAGGGTTAATTTGGGAAAAAAGGGAAACAATGGGGAAATACATTTGGAAAAATTTGGAAAGAATTGCAAAATATGTGGGAAAAAATGTACTTTCTGCCCTTTAATAGTCTGTTCAGGACAATTATGTTTTGGAGCAACAAAGAGATGTAAATGCAGATGTTTACAGCACGTTTTTACATATTTCTGATGTATCATCACCATCGAGAAAGTTCCCACAAATCTGGAGATACTGATTCAGTCCTAGATCAGAACCACATCATAACGTGGTCAAAAGCTGTAAAAGGTGCTGCTGCGGTGAAGCACCAGAGGTTTCCTTTTGTTTACAGTCAGTTAAAGGCCTTGCCTGTGACTGAAATGCTCGTGCAGCTGCTTCTGTGTCCTGATTTTCTTTGTTCAAATGGAGAAAGACAAGCCAAGCCTGTGACGGCTTCGGCGCTCGTCGTTCGGAGCAGATTGTGTCCCGACTCGCCTCTTGAGCTAATGTACCACTTATGCATAAAACATAAAGCCTGTGTTTAAATAATGAGCAGATTCGCAGCAGACGAACCGCGAGTCCGACTCAACCAGGTCACAGCGCCGCTCGAACGGAGTTAACCGCCGTCTCCGAGTGTTTGGACGGACCTCGGGGCTCGCCGTTCTCTGTTTATCGTTATCAAACTTTAAACACACGACTGTGGTCACAAAAAAGCTCCGGTTAAACTGAATCTGAACCTCAACATCGGGGAGTCTGCCGCCCGCAAACCACACCAGCTTCTGAATCTTCACAAGTCTTCACAAGTCTTCACAAATCTTCACAAATCTTCACAAATCTTCACAAATCTTCAGCACTTTGTTTTGACAGCATTAACATAAACGAGTGAACAAACCAGGCTCCGAACACAACATTTAGAGTGTGTTTGAAAAGAAAAAGGTGACTGTGTTTGTGGAAAATAGTGTTTGATCAAGAACAATCTCACATTTTGCACATTTTTAAGGAAAAAATGTGCAAACGGCTATTATCATTTTTTTTTACATTCTAAGTTTTATAATTCTTTACTTTACTTTACTTTACTTTACTTTACTTTACTTTACTTAAGTTTACTTTACTTTACTTTACTTTACTTTACTTTACTTTACTTTACTTTACTTTACTTTACTTTACTTTGTCTCTCTTGGGAGAAATTTGATTCGGACAGGGTCCCGCTACAAATACATACAGTATAACAAAAGACTCCAGTGAGCAGTACATTTGCTTTGTACATTCTCCCCATTACTGTAATGGACAATAATGTCATAATTAAGTACAGTACCAATAGGTTCCATTCAATTGGTTTTGGTGTCAAGTTTATATCTTTGATTTGTACTTTATACTCTTCGCCTGTTGCTGCAGTTTGTACAAATAATAATGTCACACTTCTTTAAACTAGAACGTGGGACTGGACAAGGCTGCCCACTATCTCCTCTATTATTCTCTCTGGTGATTGAACGCCTGGCGGCCGCAGTACACAGTGGTGTTTGCATTAAAGGTGTATAAAGAGAACATGTTGAACATAACCTGTCCCTTTATGCAGATGAGACACTTCAAAGCCTTCCAAGGTTGCTTTACCTTCTGGATGATTTTGGGAAAATATCAGGCTATAAAGTAAACACGTGGAAGAGTGAGCTTATGCCCATACAAGCACGACAAAATATGTTGCGGTCACTCCCATTTAAATTGAGTAAAGATAAATTCAAATATCTCGATGTATGGATAACAAACAATGACAAACTCATGTATAAGACATGTTAGACTCAATAGGTTGCATTCACAACTCTCTAGAAAGTCATGTGACCTGTCATAACTTCAGTTGGAGCAACTCAGCGGGAAGAACACAGTTTTGGAAAGATTTCTACAAATGTCTCAGAGCTGGAGAGCAACATGCATCTTCTGCTGAAAGTCCTTTTGTCTCGACTTTTGGACGCCTATATAAGAACAGTCATGTGACCTTCGTTCATATGTGCAGAGAGAGAAGACGCTGAGCTTTGGGACAGTTTATGTTTCTTGTGGATAGGTCCAACTGAGACTGGAAACACCTTTCTAACACCTGCATCTAAGCCCGAGCAATATGATGACTCCATCACTATCGTTATCACAATGTAGCAAGAGGCCAGAACATTATCACAAATCACTGAAGTCTCCATCTGACTGAGATCTACACATTCTTTGCAAACTCCGCCTAAAATATAAACTCATAGGAATTTGGTAAAATGTGCAAATGTTCACTTGAAGTCATAATTTTACATTTTACATGTGAAACTAGTGTTGGTCCTAATTGTTTTGACATAATTTGATTAAAAACCTAATTTTGTTGAATCGGTAGTGACCCAGAAGCTGAAGAAGTTCCATATTCCATGTTCTCTTTTCTCTACTTTTTATCATGTTTTTAGAATCTTGGCTTGGCTTGATTGATTTACTTGAGCTTCTGCAGCTGGAGCCTGGTTTGTTTTGGACACAGTGGTAAACAACAGTAACGGTACATCTTCATGAACGATCTGACAGCAGGACGTTGTGAAAAAAAAGAAGGCGGTAAAAGCGCGTCACCTGTAGGTTCTTCCTCCACACGTTGACGGCGGCGAAGGCCAGCTGCATCTGTTTCCGCCGCGCGTCTTTGTGACGTTTGTAGGCGATTTCGATGAAAATGAGGAAGATCCCAGCGACGATCCCTCCGGCCACCAGCATGAAGACCCCTGAGGGAGAAAACGGGCTCAAACCAGGACTCAAGATACATTTCATTTTAAGATTAGCAAGCAATCAGGAGAATCTGTGGTAGAATGTACAGTTTCAGCCAAAACTGCAGTTGAATGGGCTTTAGGAGAATCGCCTTTTTTTTATATCACTGTTCTCACTCTGCAGCACTGTAGACATTTATGTACAACTGTAAAGTGCGTTACAAATAAAATGCGTTGTTATTATTATTATTATTAGATTATACTTTTCACAGAGTGCAGTAAAAATACAAAGGCAAAGTCATTATTTTCCAAGTAACCAAGATGTAATGCCAGTTTGAATCCAATTTAATACTTTTCATTTACATGTAAGGTCCTAATTCGGGAGTTCTGCTCTCCCAAAATTTCATCCACTGAGCGGCGCTGTGATCAAAAAATGACAATGTTGCGGGGAGCACTTCCTGTTGCTATTATACTTAAGACCGAACGCGATGGAGACTTTTCTGTTCTGTTTTATTGCCTTAATGGTTGGTGCAGCCCTGTGAGTCGACTCCTGTTGTGATATTGGGCTTCACAAAACCAGTGATTGATTTAGACGTCGGGGCGAGTGATATTTAATGTGTTCTGAAGCGTAGGAAGGAGCTCTTGACTGAAAAATAACTGCTGTTTTGGTTCTAACTAGTCCCTCTTTGTTACTGCCATGTTCTGTGGATCTTCAACTATAGCTACACACGATGTACACAAGGATCTCTCTAGTACTAAAGCACATATCCAGCCCATATGTCTGAATAAAGGACAATTATTTGTGCCAGTGGACAATAGTTATAGTTAGCTTGTTACAATCGCCTACAGCTTATTGTTGATCAGTGATCAGTGTGTGATCGTCTCAAAGGCAGCTTTATAAAGTTACAGCTTTATTGACGTTATTATTGCATAATACTTGTTTTCACCAGATCTATGCGCTGCTAATGAGCTAGTTAGCTCCGGGCGAGCGGTTAGCAGCTCGGCTACGGACTTATTTTTTGACATGGCTGATGTTCTCACGTTGAAAACACAGACTCGATAAAGTTGTATTGGACAGAGAGATAATCAGAGGCTGTCAGTGCTTATGAAATGCTTTTTACTATAGTCTCCCAGGGACAGCTCACAGACACCGGGGGCAACGGCTAGCTATCCCGAGCTTGGTGGGAGAGTGTACAGCGGGGCAGTGTGAAAGCAGGAGGGGAGGCGGCGAGGTACGAGCCCCAAATATAGGGAGTCGGAACAAAGTCTGCATCATAATCATATCATCATATGCTACAGAATTGTATTCCTTTTTTTGAAGATGAAGCAAGCAGAGCGAACGGAAACGCTACGGCAGACAGAACCGGAAGTTGCGAAGTCAAATGTTACTCATAATGCAACGCAAAATTCTGTGGCTCCCCTGCCCATTGGATGAAATTCTGGGAGAGCAGAACGCCGAATTCTGGCACAACTCATTAAAGACATTGAATGCTTTTAAAAAACAGATGTGAAGACCAAACCAGACGTGCACTGGGGGTCTGCACTGCACGTCGCGGGCGGAGACTGACCTGCCATGTTCTCGAAGGTGAGCGTGGCCGGGGCGTTGCTCCTCGAGTCACACTCCTGATACCGGACCCAGGTCTTGTCCAGGTCTTCCATGAAACCGTTCTCATGAGAGCTGTGGGGAGATCATCGCAGTCTTTAACTCATGAGGACCATTTGTCCTGAGCTAAAAGAGAAGGGAACTGTTGGTGTGAGGAGAGTTAATACCCTCATATGGACAAAGACGGGCTTCCTGATCTTAATTTGACCATCTGGCTGCACTCATTTATTTCACTCATTTAGATGCTCTGAGGTCTAGAGCTAGGTACTTTTCAGTTCTTTCTTCATATGCCAGTTTTTTTTTTGATACCATCATGGACTTGGTTAACAGAACCCAGCTTCACTCAGGGCACATGAAACTGTGGCTTGGGTGAGATGCATTAACGGCACAGTGAGGTCTATCAAAGGCTGCTCTTTCTTTCTGAGGCTCCTGGCATCGTCACCTTGGAATAAGGCCGCGATGGAATAACCGGGTCATTCTGGATGTGACCTGCCCGACTGCAGCAGCTCCAGATCAGAACAGTTAGTTACATCCAGGTAAAGGACACTTTTTTTTATGATGGGGCAGCGGAAAATAAAAATCTAATAATTATAGACTTTGTAACGAACCTGAGAATGGCCAGAGATACGTTCTGCTTCCAGGGGCTGTCCTTCCTCATCCCGATCCCGAATCCGGACCTGAAGAACAGCTCCCCCGTGGTCACAAGGTCGCATTTCTGAGACGCCTCGAACTCCAGCACGGCGCTGTCCCAGATGAACGCGTGGAGCTTACTGCGGAGACGGACAGATTCACGTCAGTATCACAGGTTCATCATCTCCCACACATCCTGATGGAGTGCTCCGCTTAAGCAGACAAACACGGTTTCTACAGGCAGCACAACGTCAAACTGAATGCTCTTTAATCCCATTTTAATGCCAAAACACCAGATTTTTAATACCACAAAGGCAAAAGTCTGTGCATATTTATTGTTTAAGGCGAGACATTGCAGGTGAAATGTTGAGATATCAAGATGCCGAACATTATTGATGTACAGTTGGTTGCATTAGCCTTTAACTTTTGGACATTTTGCCATAATATGAACCATAAAAATATCCATCCATCCATTTTCTTCCGTTTTATCCGAGGACGGGTCGCGGAGGCAGCAGTCTCAGACATAGTCCCACCAGCGTGTCCTCGGCCTTCCACGAGGCCTTGTTCCAATGGACATGCCTGGAACACTTCCCCAGGGAGGCGACCAGGAGGCATCTGAAACAGATGCCATTATAACCTAACCCAGCTTTATACTTCTCAGTAACTTGATCCCGGACCTGTCTGGTGTGTTCTTGGACTCTTGCTGTCTGCTCCACAATAGTCTCTTAACAGACTTCTGAGTGCTCACTGTACTGAGAAAAAAAAAGTACTGTGAATGTTTTGTCATTTTATGTGTTCATCTAAAAAATAAGGCATTTATGCATAAAAGTGCCAAAATTGCCCATGTTTTCTCAGACAAAATCTAATTATTGGACAGAGCCAGGTTTAAATGTATGTTTTATTTTGTGACATACCAGTTACAAAAACTGTAATTCACCCTATTTTTTTCAATAAATCTGTCTGGGATTAGACCTGTGGACTCTTATGGAGCGACCAAAGAGCAGATGTTGTTAAAGGTTAGTCTCTTTGTCTGCTCCCTATGTATATTTGTCCCGTCTTTAGCCCCTGCTGTCTCCCACAAAGGAAATGACCATATTTGGATTACAGCGTCATCTCAGTCACAGCCAAACATGTCAGTATTTGTAAATGAATAAGCGTGGGAAAGACCAGGGAGCGACACAGCCATGTTGGAGGCACTTCCTGGATAAATCTCAGACAAAGCGTCAGAGAATAAAGCTGGTAAAGAGAGAGTTTGCTCTGTGGTTGTTAAGGAAGAGAGTATGAACGCTCTTACTTGTCTCTCACGGCCTGGATAGCTTCAGCCGCGCTCTCGTAGTTGTGCTTCTCCATGTGTCGGTACATGGTGCTCAGCTCCACTTGGCGTCTGAAGTAAATGTCCACTGAGCTCTGCTTCACTGTGGCGTAGATGAACTTGTCTGAGGGGTTTCTCAGCTGTGGAGACAGAGGAGCCGGATCAGCCGTTTGGACAGAGCGGCTGGAGAAACCTCTAAACCTCTGCATATTTGTGTACACTTTCCACACCCACTGTCACGACAACAGACCCAAATCAGTGTCTCACAATGTTTCCAAAACCTCTTCCAGGCTTACATTTCAGGCTGGAGGGGCTCAGTGGGTCAAACATTGATTTCAAATGACAAAGTATTCCTGAAGTTTTTAATTTCTTTTTATGAGTTCATAGTTTCACAGTAAAGGTCTGTGTTTCTTACCCTGGGGTCCTTGTTTCACAGTAAAGGTCTGTGTTTCTTACCCTGGGGTCCTTGTTTCACAGTAAAGGTCTGTGTTTCTTACCCTGGGGTCGTAGTTTCACAGTAAAGGTCTGTGTTTCTTACCCTGGGGTCCTTGTTTCACAGTAAAGGTCTGTGTTTCTTACCCTGGGGTCCTTGTTTTACAGTAAAGGTCTGTGTTTCTTACCCTGGGGTCGTTTCAGAGTAAAGGTCTGTGTTTCTTACCCTGGGGTCCTTGTTTCACAGTAAAGGTCTGTGTTTCTTACCCTGGGGTCGTAGTTTCACAGTAAAGATCTCTGTTTCTTACCCTGGGGTCGTTGTTTCACAGTAAAGGTCTGTGTTTCTTACCCTGGGGTCCTTGTTTCACAGTAAAGGTCTGTGTTTCTTACTCTGGGGTCGTTGTTTCACAGTAAAGGTCTGTGTTTCTTACCCTGGGGTCCTTGTTTCACAGTAAAGGTCTGTGTTTCTTACTCTGGGGTCGTTGTTTCACAGTAAAGGTCTGTGTTTCTTACCCTAGGGTCGTTTCACAGTAAAGATCTCTGTTTCTTACCCTGGGGTCGTTGTTTCACAGTAAAGGTATGTGTTTCTTACTCTGGGGTCGTTGTTTCACAGTAAAGGTCTGTGTTTCTTACCCTCGGGTCGTTGTTTTACAGTAAAGGTCTGTGTTTCTTATCCTCGGGTCGTTGTTTTACAGTAAAGGTCTGTGTTTCTTACCCTGGGGTCGTTTCACAGTAAAGGTCTGTGTTTCTTACCCTGGGGTCGTTTCACAGTAAAGGTCTGTGTTTCTTACCCTGGGGTCGTTGTTTCACAGTAAAGGTCTGTGTTTCTTACCCTGGGGTCGTTGTTTCACAGTAAAGGTCTATGTTTCTTACCCTGGGGTCGTAGTTTCACAGTAAAGGTCTGTGTTTCTTACCCTGGGGTCGTAGTTTCACAGTAAAGGTCTGTGTTTCTTACCCTGGGGTCGTTGTTTCACAGTAAAGGTCTGTGTTTCTTACCCTGGGGTCGTTGTTTCACAGTAAAGGTCTGTGTTTCTTACCCTGGGGTCGTTGTTTCACAGTAAAGGTCTGTGTTTCTTACCCTGGGGTCATTTTTTCACAGTAGAGGTCTGTGTTTCTTACCCTGGGGTCGTTGTTTCACAGTAAAGGTCTGTGTTTCTTACCCTGGGGTCGTTGTTTCACAGTAAAGGTCTGTGTTTCTTACCCTGGGGTCGTTTTTTCACAGTAGAGGTCTGTGTTTCTTACCCTGGGGTCGTTGTTTCACAGTAAAGGTCTGTGTTTCTTACCCTGGGGTCCTTGTTTCACAGTAAAGGTCTGTGTTTCTTACCCTGGGGTCCTTGTTTCACAGTAAAGGTCTGTGTTTCTTACCCTGGGGTCGTTGTTTCACAGTAAAGGTCTGTGTTTCTTACCCTGGGGTCCTTGTTTCACAGTAAAGATCTGTGTTTCTTACCCTGGGGTCGTTGTTTCACAGTAAAGGTCTGTGTTTCTTACCCTGGGGTCCTTGTTTCACAGTAAAGATCTGTGTTTCTTACCCTGGGGTCCTTGTTTCACAGTAAAGATCTGTGTTTCTTACCCTGGGGTCGTTGTTTCACAGTAAAGGTCTGTGTTTCTTACCCTGGGGTCGTTGTTTCACAGTAAAGATCTGTGTTTCTTACCCTGGGGTCGTTGTTTCACAGTAAAGGTCTGTGTTTCTTACCCTGGGGTCCTTGTTTCACAGTAAAGATCTGTGTTTCTTACCCTGGGGTCCTTGTTTCACAGTAAAGATCTGTGTTTCTTACCCTGGGGTCATTGTTTCACAGTAAAGGTCTGTGTTTCTTACCCTGGGGTCGTAGTTTCACAGTAAAGGTCTGTGTTTCTTACCCTGGGGTCGTAGTTTCACAGTAAAGGTCTGTGTTTCTTACCCTGGGGTCGTAGTTTCACAGTAAAGGTCTGTGTTTCTTACCCTGGGGTCGTTGTTTCACAGTAAAGGTCTGTGTTTCTTACCCTGGGGTCGTTGTTTCACAGTAAAGGTCTGTGTTTCTTACCCTGGGGTCGTTGTTTCACAGTAAAGGTCTGTGTTTCTTACCCTGGGGTCGTTGTTTCACAGTAAAGGTCTGTGTTTCTTACCCTGGGGTCCTTGTTTCACAGTAAAGGTCTGTGTTTCTTACCCTGGGGTCGTTGTTTCACAGTAAAGGTCTGTGTTTCTTACCCTGGGGTCCTTGTTTCACAGTAAAGGTCTGTGTTTCTTACCCTGGGGTCGTTTCACAGAAAAGGTCTATGTTTCTTACCCTGGGGTCCTTGTTTCACAGTAAAGGCCTGTGTTTCTTACCCTGGGGTCGTTGATGCCAGTGATGCGCTCCTCAGGCCGGTCCAGCACCAGGAAGGCAGCGAGGTTAGCAGTGTATGAGGCAACGATGATCATAGCGAATCCTGCCCACACCATTCCCAGGATACGCGCCGAAAAGCTGCGCGGCGCTCCTGCACAACACAAATGAGGATCAAGTTTATTCCACGCTCTTAACAGGATATGTTTACATCATTTAAAAAGTCACATCAGGCAAAAATCGACTTTTTGAGCTTTTATTCACATCACAACGTTGTTCCTTCCTAATAAACATGTCTGCAGTAGAGCTGGGCAATGTATCGTCTACAAGATGATATGATTGGCTGCTTGGAAAACATGCAAATGTACAATATCTAGCACCAGTGTCGAGAATTTTTTTTAATGAGAGGTAAAAAGGGGTGTGGGGATTGGGAGAAAAATGAGGAAAAAGAGTGGAAAATTGAGGGAAAAGATGTAAATGAAAATGGGGAAAAAATATGGGAAACAGCAGGGGAAAACATCCCATAATCAGTCTGTTCAGGACACATTTTTGCAGATTTTTGATGGTTTGCCAAAAACACCAATTCATCATTGTTATCGACTTCGCCTCCCAAGTTAATGAGATACTATTTATTGCAGTATTTTTGCTTCAGTCCTGTATTTTTGAGTCATCTGTTCACTTTGGTCATTTCTGCTTCTAGAGCTGAAGTGCTGTGATTTGTATTTTCATGATTTCATGATAAAACTGAAGTTTCCTCCGCAGTTGTAAAGCCCTGGATCCATTCTGAGCAGTTCTGTACAGCACCACCGCTTTGTTAGTGTGCCGTTAGCTAAAAACGCCTTCTAAGTCAGGACTAAACCAGGAGCAGTGCATTATACAGTTTGATGCTAATGTTCGCAGACAGTTAGCAAGTCTGTTAGCCTGCTCTAGCATTAGCTTCAATCCAGATGTCTTCAGGTGCTGTCCACATTAGTTTTCTGTCAAAGCCTCGTGATAAATAAAAAAGAATACTACTCCACGCAGAGGCCGATCCAACTTAATCCCATCACATCGTCAACACGGTTAACAGTAATCGTTATTCTAAATTTGAAAGGGTAAACAAACAAAGCTGAAGCAGATTTCTAAGCCTCAAATGTGTCCGATATGCCCCATTATAGTGAGCGACTTTCATCTTTGAGGTCGTAGCGGGACACAGACCTTCTCCAATTCCGGAGTTCAGTAGAACTCCCCAGGAAAACCACATGGCTGAGGACAGGGTCAGAGCGTCCTCCTCTTCTTCCTCGCTGTTCACTTTGAACCTTCCGAACGGGCTGGAAAACAACAACACCACTTTACTACGTTTAATCAAAAACATGATAAGCCCAAACATATACTGAGGAATAACAGTGTAAAGACTGAGAGCACTTTGGAAACCTCTAACAGTACAACATTATATCTATATACTATTATACTATGAGAGGCATTTAACTGTTTGGACCAGACGCTGCAGGTCAATAGGGAAACCTTTTACATTTAAAGATATCAATTTGAAACTTTTGAAACTGTAGATCACTGGCATGTCAATTTAATGCCAGGTTTCCATAATTTCAGGTTTTCTTATTCACCTTATTCCGCCCCGCCCACTTTTGCCTCTTTTTGCGTTGTCTCGGCACTTCCGTTGTCCTGACACACCGGTCGAGCGCGAAGCCCGTTCATTTAAACGGAGAACGAGGGAAAATATTCTCCGCTCAAATCTGATGTTTAGTCGATTGATTTATGTAAAATGTTCGATGTTCATTTGCACCAACATGTCGACGCTGCAGCGTTTCTCAGCACGGCCGAAAAACGGCTTTGTTTTCGTGTAGTGACTGATTTTATGTGGACTTCTCCAGTCCCATGTTAACACATAGGAGAAAAGGGGCGGGCACAATTCATGGCGGCGCCCACGCGAGCCTCCGGAATAAGGTGAATCAGGCGATCTATGCATAATAATGGCCAGCATTGCCCGTGTTTTCGACAAACAAACGTAAATGGATAGAACCAGGTTCAAATTGAAACATGTGTTCTGAGGAATTATGGATCTTGTTTGGCTTTTGCATAAACTAGTTTTTAGTGGGGGAAAAAACTGTAATAATAATTCCCTTGTTTTTTGGGTTCAAAGTTCAATCAAATCAATCAATCAAAATTAGGCAGGAATTAGCGCCAAAATCTAAATAATAGACTCCAGGTTTAAATGAGTGGTTTAATTTTGTAACATATTAGTTACAGAGATTTGCTCAGAGGGATTTGGGATCTTGTTTAGTTTTTGAATAAACTAGTTATTAGTGAAAACATCTGTACAATTTGGATACCAAACATGTCAGCATTTGTGAATGAAGCGTGGGAAAGGCCATGTTGGAGTCACTTCCTGGATGAATCTCCGGCTCAAAGCGACAGAACGTCAGAGAATAAAGATGGTAAAGAGAGAGTCTGGCCTGTTTTTTACTGTGTGGAACCATATGCACCTGAATCGTTTGTAAAGCCGTGTGATGTTTACCTGAATCGGTCTAGTAGGTAAAGCATCACTGCCACCACATGAACCGAGAGCCCCACTAACAGCCACAGCGTGCTCTGGAACGGCTGCATGAACGAGTCCAGCGTGCTGCGGGGGATTTCCTGCAGCCAATCAGAGTCAGGGCGTGGGTTAGTCAGTGTTCAGGCCCCGCCCACGTCTGAGCAGAAGGCGTGTGTTACCTTCTTCACTAGGATGGTGAGTCCCTGGTATTTGAACGGTTTCGAGAACTCGATGTACTGCGCTCGCTCGTTGTTGATGGTCAAAGGCGCCACGATCATGTCCGCCAGTCCCCCCAGCAGCTCGCCCATCATGCCGTTCCACTCCTTCTTATTACTGTTGTTCACCTGCACACAACGAAACATACGGTCAGAAACATCAGCCCCTAAGCAGAAGTTGGTAAAGGAACATAAGATACCCCTATTTACTGTGATTCTCTCTGACTTTTACACTGTTCTTTAGAGCTGATGTAACAAGTGACATCAGCTTGATCTCACAATAAAGATAAGCCTTTATTGTGAGATCAGTAAAGGCTTATCTTATGTCCCCACAAAGTTCAACGACAAACCACCTCCCCCTCTAGAGTGACCTGATCGCAACTGCAAACGGGTCTGAGTCCACTTGTACACACGTCGAGCGTGTTGGGTGACCATACAACATGTGTGTTGGAGTCCAGCACAGTGTCCACTGCAGGGGCGTCCAACCCTTTTCCCTCAGGAGCCACTGAAGTGTATGTTGTGTGGAGGGCCACAGATCAGAGGTCGATGCAGTGAAACTTTCAACCACGTGCGTTAAAGCAGTACTAAGTAACTCATGCCCCTAGAGGCCATAAGCGCCACTGCAGGTGTCATAGCAGGTTGCGTTATTTTACTCATTAATTGTCCGTGAGAGTAAATAAAAATCAATAAAAGATCCCTTTGTCTTTTCTGTCAGTGTAGTATTTACTCTCACGGATGACAGGGATATTGTACACCCAATTACACAATGGAGATACTTTTTTCACTCAAACATGGCTGTAAATACTGTTTAAGTGGGGCTAGCCCGCCGTTAGCATGTTAGCTTCTTCTTCATGATTCCATTAGTGTGTATTGGGGCCTCTGACCAGGAGGCAGTGAAGTTGCAATTGTGGTTTTCTGACCTGAGACACCAGGGGGAGATGAAAGACCCCCCAATCATCCCATTAACACTTGTATTCAGTCCCTCCAGGATTTTTTGTGATTGTTGCGGGCGAAAATGCCTGAGTTCGCGGGCCATTTTTCCAAAAGTTGTGATGAAAAGTTGCCATTTTTTTACAATTTATTTTTACATTAAAAACTTACTTTTCTTTGTATTTTACATCCGTTTTAACCAAAGAGACTCTGGGGAATAACAAAATACTTAAAATATCAGTTCTTTTAGATAATTGTGTCATTTAAATAAAAACAGAATCATGGGCACCCCTCCCCTCTCGTCTCCTCCGCTCAGCTACAGAAAGTGGGCGGGGCTAAAAGGTACCTGCTTGTTTCTGTGAGCGCAGGGTCTGACTCCACTCAAATGTGGTAAGATAGAGCCATGAATGAGAATCCGAGGAGAACAGACCAAAGGACGAATGTCGACATTGAGCTTCAGCTCCGGTTCAACAGCACTGTGAGTCTTAAAGCTCACGCAGGAAAAGCACCAGCCCCTCACACTAAGCACCAGCCCCTCACGCACACGCCACCGCCTCACCGGGAAAGAAGCGTCTAAACGCACACGCAGCGTTTATCTGTCAGATAAAGCCGATATCGCCAAAGAAAGATCCAGCAGCAGAGAAGCAACTTGGACAGAGCGTGTTAGGATCACACAGCGGCTCAGGCTGTAAAGGCCCGAGTGAGAGGAGGCGGAGCTTCAGGCCCAGGCGAGTGAGAGGAGGCGGAGCTTCAGGCCCAGGCGAGTGAGAGGAGGTGGAGCTTCAGGCTGAGTGAGAGGAGGCGGAGCTTCAGGGCCAGGCGAGTGAGAGGTGGAGCTTCAGGCCCAGGCGAGTGAGAGGAGGCGGAGCTTCAGGCCCAGGCGAGTGAGAGGAGGTGGAGCTTCAGGCTGAGTGAGAGGAGGCGGAGCTTCAGGCCCAGGCGAGTGAGAGGAGGTGGAGCTTCAGGCTAAGTGAGAGGAGGCGGAGCTTCAGGCCCAGGCGAGTGAGAGGAGGTGGAGCTTCAGGCCCAGTCGAGTGAGAGGAGGCGGAGCTTCAGGCCCCAGGCGAGTGAGAGGAGGCGGAGCTTCAGGCCCAGGCGAGTGAGAGGAGGCACAGCAGATGTGAAAGTCCTTCAGTCTGAGGCGGAGGCATATACGTGAAAATATATAGTAAGTAAAATATATTTCCATGATCAGAAACTCACTTTAGCTGCGCATGAATTGCGGAGTTAAGGAAACGTTGCTAAGGAAATTGCGGATTATTGGAATAGTTGCAACTCCGCACTGATTTCGGGGAGTTCGATGTTGCGTTAATAGTTGCGATCGTAACATCGTGAAATCCTGGAGGGACTGTGTATCACCCCAGAGCGACTACGGACAGGATTTATTAAGGTAAACACGTTACTAAGTGCTGCTTTAAGTTTTAACCCGTGCCCCACACGTAGGCCTGGAACCTTAAAAACAGCTCTTTCTCACAATAAAAATGTTACTTTTTGAGTAAAATGGCGATGTGTGCCAAGAACTCTGAGGGCCACCAAAAATTGGTGGGCCTCATTTGCTCCCCGGCCCCATTCTGGGCACCCCAGTCTAAACAGTCTATTGATTTAAAAAAAAAAAGGGGTGCCCAAGACGCAGCCTCCACAAAAGTGGGACAAGACAAATCCTCCAGGACACTGGTCATGGACACACCAATGACAACAATATCCACGGAAGTGTAACTATTTATCAGAGACTAGTCACTGGACGTCAACCAGTGTGTGGGTATTTTACAATATCAGATATCGGCCGATATCACGCCGATTAAAGCCCGATATCTCCGGAACTGAAAGTGACAGAGACTTCATTTTCATTTGTTTTGCTTTGGAAAGAGCCAGGTTCATGAGCACTGCCCACTGACGGGTTCAAATCATCCACAATCCCAAACTCTAGCGTGTAAATCACCCACACTAGAAACTCGCCAGAATTGATTTGTTGTCATGACTTTGCTTGTGCATTTTTGATGCTTTTTTAGCTGAGTTTTCATCCTCACTCACGTCTGTTTTCTGTCACCTTTTTCATGAAGCTTTTAGTCTAACTGGAGAAAGTAAGGCGGGAGCTCAGAGACTGAAGAGATGGGGATCAGGTGCTGCTGAGGGTGCGAGGCCCGGAGGAGGCCGGGCTCAGAGGCACGAGGGCAGAGTGCGCACGTGGTGTGCACGTGTGGGGATTTGCATTTTTATCTGAGGAGCGCGGAGAGGCTTTGTTTGTTGAATCATGATGCTATTTTGAAACAAGCGTCAAGGTTAAACGGGCTGGTTTAGACCGGATTCAGAACATTTGCATAAAATGTGCTGGAAGAGGAACAAGGATTCAGTTCAGAACAATTTACCAACTGAAAAATGACCAAATAGAAAGAAAAAAAAAGGGGTTTCATTTGTAAAAGTGTATTTAGTGAAACGAATTTGGATCTTGTTTTGTTTTTGATAAAACATGATTTTATTTTCATTTTCGTCTTCTTCAAATCCAGCATTATCTGAAGCTCAGACAGATGAAGACTGGTGGAGCGACGGAGGGATGGAGCCGTCGTCAGGGAAACGGGCCTGGAGTCGGTCGCCGTGGAAACGTGCGGTGGGGGAGGGACGGGAGGAGGAGGAGATGGTGACGATGATGATGTGGTGAATCATTCTCAGATACGTGACACTGTACATGCTCAGGACTGTTTTATACTGGGTTTCTATGAACTCCTTTCTCCTCCTGTGTTTGTACAGGTGAAACTCAGAAAACTACAATATCGTGGAAAATATTTTTGTAATTTAACTTAAAATGTGAATAGATTTTTTGGCTTGCAGAGAAATGTGGGCCCACACTTAGTACTTGGTTGGGCCTGTTTCACTTGACTGACGGCCTTAATGCGGTTGCATGGCATGGATGCTCTCAGCCTGTGGCACTGCTGAGGTGTTATGAAGACCAGGAAACTTCAACCAGAGGAATATGACATCTGAAGACCATGTCCAGGATCCGTCTGTGTGTGGAGGCTCTTGACCCTGACTCCAGCCTCAGTCCTCTCCTTGTGAAGGTCCCCCACACTTTTGAATGGCCTTTTCCTGACAGTCCTCTCCAGACTGTGATCATCCCCACAATTTTCTCTTCCAATCAACTTTCTGCTTTGATACAGCACTTTGAGAACATCCAACTTCTTTTGCTATGACCTTTTGAGTCTTCCCCTCCTTATGGACGGTGTCAATGATGGTTTTCTGCACAACTGTCAGGTCAGCAGTCTTCCCCCTGATGGTGAATTCTCCTGAACCAGACTGAGAGACCATTTAAGGTCTCAGGGACCCTTTGCAGGTGTTTTGGATTCATTGGCTGATAAAAGGGTGACACTTTGAGCTACAATATAGTCCCTTTACACAATACTCTAATTTTCTGAGATTTTGAATTTGGGGTCTTTAAGATACGATAAGATAAGATAAGATAAGATAAGATAATCCTTTATTGATCTCACAAAGGAGATATTCACTTGTTACAGTCGGCGTTCAAGAAGATCACTCAGAGTTAATAAAGTGCAGCTGATACAGAGATTATTGCACATGTTACTTTACAGTCTTATTGTACAGTCTGACAGCAGTGGGGATGAAGGCTTTGCGGTAGCGCTCCGTCCTGCACTGAGGGTGTCTCACTCTGCCACTGAGAGAGCTGCTCAGCTCTACAAGCTGTAAGACACAATCATCATGCAAAGTGAGACATATCAAGCCTATATTTGTTATCATTTTGATAATTATGGCTCACAGCTTGTAAAAACCCCAAATAAAACATCTCTCTAAAAACCCTAACCGGCATAAACAAGGAGCAGCTTGTTGGGAAGTCGGTGTAAAACTGTTTAGGGACACGTCGCGTACCCCTTACTTTGACTGAAAACACTGGGAATATCACATGTAATATTATGTTTATTTCCTCCATTATTACAGTGAACTCAAGCAGGTTTTCCACATTCAATATTTTGAGTGAGGCTATTAAGTATATGTAAATGCAAATTCTTTTATGAAAATGCCAGTTTTTGATTATCAATATAGTGTTTTGCCAGGATTCTGCTACTTTTGTCACTCATTCTGAACATCAGACTCTGATTTGCGCTCTGGCCCCGCCCTCTCAGTCGTACAGTCAAACCACCGGAACAGACTCAAATGTGCTGGTTTAAGCTTTTGTTAAAGCGGAGATATACGCAGGACATAACCATCTATGCACGTGCCACCGTAGATCAGCTCATAAATGTAAATGTATGATCAGATACAAAGGGTTTAGCACAGGAGGGAACAGCCACAGACGCTTCTCCTGCTCCCCTCGCTCCTCGGATCAGAGGGAGAAGAAAACTCCAGTTGCAAATGGAAGTCACCATCAGGCTCCTCTCTCTCTATGACAGATATTACAGAAATTGCTACTTGATCAAACTTTGGTGCTGTTCACGTTAAAGGCGCTGCTGTTAGCGAGGGCTGACGCAGCCTCAGCCGTGATCCTGGTCTCCGCGGGCGCAGAGTTTTGAGCCAGTTCTGAAGCGGACACATTTAGGTCCAGAACAAGCTCATCCAGGTCTGAATTATAAGACTCTCTCGCCTGTATAAGCACGTTTCCTGTGTGATGGTTTTAACGGGTCAATATTAAACAGATTGTGATAAACTTTTTTTTTCTCTCCAAAATGTCTTTGCGTTCCGAGCCGGAACCTTTCTATTTGCGTGTTTCTGGTACGCCTGTTTATCTGACGCACATCCGCCCACTACAGCGATGGACAGAGACGCTTCACTCGGCCCATTGGGGACTCAGTTTAGTTTTAAAAAGGTCCAGATGGGAGGATAGACAGGTTGTGTTAAAAAGAGTTCTCCTTCCACCGTAGTTACTCAAGTCGAAAATACCACCTCAAGGGAAAACATGTTGGAGCAAACACCGAGACGTGCTCCATGCTAATGTTAGTGTTAGCCTCAAACACAGAGACGTGCTCCATGCTAATGTTAGCGTTAGCCTCAAACACAGAGACGTCCTGGATGCTAATGTTAGCGTTAGCCTCAAACACAGAGACGTCCTGGATGCTAATGTTAGCGCTAGCCTCAAACACAGAGACGTCCTGGATGCTAATGTTAGCGTTAGCCTCAAACACAGAGACGTGCTCCATGCTAATGTTAGCCTCAAACACAGAGACGTCCTGGATGCTAATGTTAGCGCTAGCCTCAAACACAGAGATGTCCTGGATGCTAATGTTAGCGTTAGCCTCAAACACAGAGACGTCCTGGATGCTAATGTTAGCGTTAGCCTCAAACACAGAGACGTCCTCGATGCTAATGTTAGCGTTAGCCAAGTCACTTGAATAACTGTACAGATTAACAATAATAAATACATTTGTTGTTGAACTCATGTTTCTGTCAATTATTGAATAATTCAGGTGCAAAAAGTAGTTGTTTTGGGGGTTTTGATTAAAATGCAATTAATTGTGCTTAATTGATTACAGACCTGTAATTAACTCGATTAAAACATTTAATTGAGCCCCATCACTACTTATTAAATGTTTAAAAGCATATAACTAGAACACCATAATTTAGATAATAGTAGGACAAACAGCTTATTAATATGTTCATACGTGCATATAAGCAGATTATAAGCATGTTACTAATTGTTGTTAATATCTTATTAACACTTAAGCACACCTCCGTGTAAAGCGATACAATCACTTTTCTGTTTTTTTTTGCTGTGTTTCATCATATTTTTGTAACTTTTCCTTTTTTTGTCACATTTTTGTTTAATCGAGTCCCACCACTAGCAATGATTAACAATTGTTGTAAACACAGTGATAATTTTACATACAAAACATATTAATGTGTTAGAATGGCCCAGTCAAAGTCCTGACCTAAATCCTATTGAAAATCTGTGGAAAGACCTGAAAACTGCTGTTCACAAACGCTCTCCTTCTAATGTGACAGAGCTTGAGTTGTTTTGTAAAGAGGAATGGGCTAAAATGTCAGTCTCTACATGTGCTAATCTTGTAGAGTCAGACCCCAAAAGACTTGTGCTGTTATTGCAGTAAAAGGGGGTTCCACAAAGTATTAGTTCATGCTGTATGAATACTTATGCACGCCCCACTTTTCACTTTTCTATTTTTTGAAAAATAACAGAATAATGTATCATTTTGCTTTCATTTCACAGTTGTCTGTTACTTGTGTGTGAACGTTCAGTAAAAAAATCTAAATAAAATCGTTCTGTTTATGGTTGTGAACATGACAAAATGTGCAAAAGTTCAAGGTGTATTAGTACTTTCGAGAGACACTATAAAAGCATTGGGACTGGAGTTTGCAGCTATAGGCCACTGTGACGCCTCATTTGAAAGCTAAGACCAACAAAAAAACTGATGACTTTGTCACATTTTGTCGTGTTTTTGTCACTTTTTTGTCAGTTTCTTGTTGCTTTTTCATCCCTCTTTAGTCATGTGTTTTTGTCACTTTTTTAATGCGTTACTGTTGCTTTTCCTGCGCATTTTCATCGCTCTTTTGCCACTTTTTTGCTTTTAACAGGAGAAAATACACTGGGTTAAGGTGGGGCTTCCTCACGTATTGTCCATGTTTTTCCTGTAAAGACCCGCACCATTTCTGTGTTATTGAATGCATCACTGCTGAAGTTGGGAAATGCCAACTCTCACTCCAGTCTCTCTCTGAAGCCCAGAGGCAGAGCTCCGTCAGGACAGTTCTCTGGAAGAAACTCGAGTTTGAACAGGTCGAGTGGGAAAGCCTGGAGATGATTTAAGGCTGAGATTTTCTGATAGAGAGAAACACAAACCCGGAGGAGCGTCTGGAGCAGTGACACCGTGATACAGGTGAGTGCTTTACTTTACTTTACTTGTCTGACCTCACTCAGCAGAGCTCAGGGTTAGCGTGAGGCGCCACCTCAAGACTCTGCCCTCACTTGATTCACGGCAAACAAAGTCGCAAGTTCAAGGAAAAATACACAAAGAACTCCATTTGTTTATGGAATACAGAAGGGCGACAGTAGATCTGCAAATTTACAATATCTCCAAAGTTAAGAAGCAAACAGGAAAACTGCTAGATCTGCTGCGATAATAGGAATGAAAGACACTTGGTGAAGTGAAGGGGACTGTGGGTTTTTTCTGTCCTTTTTTAGCGATTGCCGTGACTGATTTTTTGAGTCTCAGCACCAGTTGTTTGGCTTGGGTTCATTTCTTGAAAAAAAATCTGTTCTGAGATATTTTTATCCGTCATTAATTAATCGCATTATGAGCATTTTTTAAAGAAATGTATATACCCTATATATATATATACGCTGCATATTATTTATGTTTGGAAACAAGTGAGATTGCAGGATCAATGGATCTAATCTAAACATGATCTGAACAACGTTTTGGAACACGAATTTTGCAAGGGAAGGAGGAGGATGATTCATCAGAGCATCATCTGTTTATCAGTATTAAGGCTCATATCACACTAATACAAATGTAAATTGGAGCTTATTATTTGCATTTTTTAACGTAATGCTTAAGAAACGGTGGGTGAACGAGACAATATTTAGCACTTTGCCTCGCTGCTCTATGCGCCACCCGATCCACATGCTCTTAACGCCTGCCCTCTCTCGGTCCTTCGTATTTATCCACATCCATGCGCTCTCAGTTACAATGGGAGGAAAAAGTATATGAACGTTTTGGCATTTCTCCCATTTCAGGTCTCGAGTTTGTAGATTTCCAGATGACGATGAGCGGTGGATGTGTCCTTTATGGAGCCTTTGTGATGGTTTGACGAGGGGATTGTCATGTTCTTGTGCTTGATGGAACTAAGAACTATCTGTAAATATCTGTCAGTAGTTCTTAAATCATCTTGTGATTATAACTGTATCTATTGAAAAACTGCTCCCACCTTGGCCAGAGTCAAGTTTGAACATCTTCTGAGTGTAATCCAGCCCTGCCGACAGCCCACTTGGCAGAAAACCTTTGTCTTGTTTGTGCTGCTTTGAATCTTTAACTCTTTAAATGATTATTGCACTAATAAATTTATTTTTGCTTGATTTGCAGATTTATCTCTGCCCAAAGACTCCGGACTCCACTTGTCTAAAAATGTCCAACTCCTCCTTTGGCTCCTCTCCTCTTCTGCTCTTGTCCAACGCCTCCTTAGGCTCCTCCCCTCTGCTGCACTGCCCGTCCGCCCCTGACCCCCGCACCTCCCTTTTGTTCCTGCTGATGATCGCCGAGGTGGTGGTGGGACTTCCCGGGAACCTCCTGGCCTTGTGGATCTTCTGTTTCCGTATGAACTCCTGGAAGCCACATGCTGTTTTCCTTTTTAACCTGATGCTAGCCGACTTCCTGCTCTTGGTGTGCGTCCCCTTCCGCATCGACACGCACATCCGCGGCGACCACTGGGTTTACGGCGAGGCGTTCTGCAGGATCAACCTCTTCATGCTGTCCGTGAACCGCTCAGCCAGCATCGGCTTCATGACCGTGGTGGCGCTGAACCGTTACTTCAAAGTTGTGCACCCGTGGTGCCGCTTTAGCTTCATGTCCTCACGCCATGCCATCTGGCTGTCGCTCTTCATCTGGGCCGCCGTCGCCGTCCTTCGAATCCCGCTGCTCATCACTGACCTGCTGCACCGCCAGGACAGCCGCTACGTGTGCCGCAGCTTCAACGCGTACCGGAGCCCGCCGCCGGCCATCGCCGTGTACTACGCCGCCTACGTTGCTGAATTTCTGCTGCCGTGGGCGCTGCTGCTCTTCTGCTCGGCGCGGATCATCTGGTCTCTGAAGCGACAGGAGGAGCTGGTGCTGCAGAGGAAGTTTAAGAAAGCCATCCGCGCCGTGACCGTGATCATCCTGGTGTTCACCATCTGCTTCCTGCCCGCCATCGTGACGGGGCTCGGTGCGCTGGCCTTGAAGAGGTTCGACCCGCTCAACTGCGCTGGCTTCAGGAGGATGACGCTGGCGTTTATGACGAGCATCGACCTCACATACCTCAACAGTGCGTTAGACCCTCTCATCTACACCTTCAACAGCTCCATGTTCAGGGCCGCGCTCAAACGGGTGTTCAGGAGCTCGCCAAACGTCCAAAAAGACGAGCTCAAAGGCGCGTTCAGGAGCTCGCCAAACGTTTAAAAAGACGAGCTCAAAGGCGCCTGCCCTCTCTCGGTCCTTCGTATTTATCCACATCCATGCGCTCTCAGTTACAATGGGAGGAAAAAGTATATGAACGTTTTGGCATTTCTCCCATTTCAGGTCTCGAGTTTGTAGATTTCCAGATGACGATGAGCGGTGGATGTGTCCTTTATGGAGCCTTTGTGATGGTTTGACGAGGGGATTGTCATGTTCTTGTGCTTGATGGAACTAAGAACTATCTGTAAATATCTGTCAGTAGTTCTTAAATCATCTTGTGATTATAACTGTATCTATTGAAAAACTGCTCCCACCTTGGCCAGAGTCAAGTTTGAACATCTTCTGAGTGTAATCCAGCCCTGCCGACAGCCCACTTGGCAGAAAACCTTTGTCTTGTTTGTGCTGCTTTGAATCTTTAACTCTTTAAATGATTATTGCACTAATAAATTTATTTTTGCTTGATTTGCAGATTTATCTCTGCCCAAAGACTCCGGACTCCACTTGTCTAAAAATGTCCAACTCCTCCTTTGGCTCCTCTCCTCTTCTGCTCTTGTCCAACGCCTCCTTAGGCTCCTCCCCTCTGCTGCACTGCCCGTCCGCCCCTGACCCCCGCACCTCCCTTTTGTTCCTGCTGATGATCGCCGAGGTGGTGGTGGGACTTCCCGGGAACCTCCTGGCCTTGTGGATCTTCTGTTTCCGTATGAACTCCTGGAAGCCACATGCTGTTTTCCTTTTTAACCTGATGCTAGCCGACTTCCTGCTCTTGGTGTGCGTCCCCTTCCGCATCGACACGCACATCCGCGGCGACCACTGGGTTTACGGCGAGGCGTTCTGCAGGATCAACCTCTTCATGCTGTCCGTGAACCGCTCAGCCAGCATCGGCTTCATGACCGTGGTGGCGCTGAACCGTTACTTCAAAGTTGTGCACCCGTGGTGCCGCTTTAGCTTCATGTCCTCACGCCATGCCATCTGGCTGTCGCTCTTCATCTGGGCCGCCGTCGCCGTCCTTCGAATCCCGCTGCTCATCACTGACCTGCTGCACCGCCAGGACAGCCGCTACGTGTGCCGCAGCTTCAACGCGTACCGGAGCCCGCCGCCGGCCATCGCCGTGTACTACGCCGCCTACGTTGCTGAATTTCTGCTGCCGTGGGCGCTGCTGCTCTTCTGCTCGGCGCGGATCATCTGGTCTCTGAAGCGACAGGAGGAGCTGGTGCTGCAGAGGAAGTTTAAGAAAGCCATCCGCGCCGTGACCGTGATCATCCTGGTGTTCACCATCTGCTTCCTGCCCGCCATCGTGACGGGGCTCGGTGCGCTGGCCTTGAAGAGGTTCGACCCGCTCAACTGCGCTGGCTTCAGGAGGATGACGCTGGCGTTTATGACGAGCATCGACCTCACATACCTCAACAGTGCGTTAGACCCTCTCATCTACACCTTCAACAGCTCCATGTTCAGGGCCGCGCTCAAACGGGTGTTCAGGAGCTCGCCAAACGTCCAAAAAGACGAGCTCAAAGGCGCGTTCAGGAGCTCGCCAAACGTTTAAAAAGACGAGCTCAAAGGCGCGTTCAGGAGCTCGCCAAACGTCCAAAAAGACGAGCTCAAAGGCGTGTTCAGGAGCTCGCCAAACGTCCAAAAAGACGAGCTCAAAGGCGCGTTCAGGAGCTCGCCAAACGTCCAAAAAGACGAGCTCAAAGGCGCGTTCAGGAGCTCGCCAAACGTCCAAAAAGACGAGCTCAAAGGCGTGTTCAGGAGCTCGCCAAATGTCCAAAAAGACGAGCTCAAAGGCGTGTTCAGGAGCTCGCCAAATGTAAAAAAAGACGAGCTCAAAGGCGCGTTCAGGAGCTCGCCAAACGTCCAAAAAGACGAGCTCAAAGGCGCGTTCAGGAGCTCGCCAAACGTCCAGTTGACATTAAAATCTCCACGTACAGTATTATTTGCTTCGTATCATTTGCCCTCTCAAATCTTTCGGTTATTCTTTCATGAACAATTCCACACAAGACTCCGGTGGTTTATAAACAGCTCTTATTTCCACAGTTCTATTACATTATTTTCTATCGTAGTCATGTCATTAACCATCACACATTTCAGATTTG
The DNA here is from genome assembly GCF_951799975.1 of Gobius niger. Classification (NCBI taxonomy): domain Eukaryota; kingdom Metazoa; phylum Chordata; class Actinopteri; order Gobiiformes; family Gobiidae; genus Gobius; species Gobius niger. The sequence goes on along the minus strand of NC_136852.1, from coordinate 36,503,163 downwards.
GATTTATGTACAATGCAACTCCACCTCCTCTCTCATTCTTTCTGTTTAATGAATAGAGGTCATTTCCTTCCGTCTGAACCTCACTCCTCAGATCATCTTTTAGACATGTTTCTGTAACACTGAAGAGACTGAATTTCTTTTTTAACTCATGTAGATAGTCTTTTACTTTAGAAAATGTACTGAACATGCTGTGACTATTGAAATGGATAATGGATAGCATATCTTCTGCGTTTTTCTCATTGGATGCTTCTTCATTGTAATGTATTTTCATCTACTCCTGTATCAATGTCATGTATTTTGTCTTCCTGTTTCATGTTTTCTTTTCAAGATCCATTTCTGTAATTTAATTGTTTATGTGACTTTTTGCCTCTGAATAAACAAGTACATTCTGTTTGTTATGTTATCTGATGGTCTATATTTTGTGAGATCATTTGTGTTAAGTGCTCGAGCGCAAGTCGCGTTTACCTCTACAGGCGGTGCCGATCTCATAGATATTTGTCCAAATCTTCCATGCTTAGGACTACTTGCACTGTAGCATCGGGTCCTCTGTTTAGTTTGATGAACACTCTGCAGTCCACAGTCCACGTTGACTGGATTTTCCCTTGCTTTCTCAGGCCGCGCGCCTTTTTGGCAATGCCCACATTTTTGTCACTTAGAAGCAGCTGTTATGTAAGGCTGCTTCTAAGACTCGATTCCAGTTCCAGGTTTTCCTTCCTGCCCTTGAACCTGGAGTCTTCGTAAATCTGCCTTGGCTCCTCCCTCTTCCTCTCTCCTCTGGCCGGCAGCAGTGGCTCTCCACCTCGTCCTCTTATTATTTGGTTTGTGCTCCTTTATGTGCACTCACTGAGCCAGGGAGTCACTGTAAGGTGTTCATTTATGCACCCATTGGATCCTCCTATGGTATTGCTGATTAAGCTGCAATGTAATAACTGAGCACCGTAATGTTTAATCTTAGAAGTTTATCTGCAGCTCAAGTGCATGAAAAGTAATACATGTACACTACTGTTCCAAAATGTGGAGTCACCCAGGCCAGTTCTGTAGCTTCTCTAATCAGCTCAGCAGTATTCAGTAGTGCTAGCATAATTCCACAAGGATTTTCTAATCATCAATGAGCCTCTAACACGATTAGTGAACACAAAGTACCATTAGAACCTCTGCACACCAATGTAGGTATTCTATTAAAAATCACCTGTCTACAGTTACAGGAGGCACTCACAAATTTGGGGGGTCGCCAGATCATGTAGATAATATATACATACTTTTTTTAGCGTATATTATAATATTTTACTGTTGCATGTGTGTGCTATTTTACCAGAGTGCCAGTATATGTTCGTAGTTTGATGAATTTTGTTTTAGCCATTTGTTTTTTTCTTTGTTTTTTTAAGAATTATGTCAGCTAATGTTCCAATTTCTCACGGTTGAGAACCACTGACACTGTATTTATGATTCATTTCATGTTTTCCAGTGATTTTTAAAGGACCCCCAAACCCTTTAGTTTTTTCTTAATTGTGAGGGACTTGAGACCACAGTGGAGCTGCTTTTTAATTTCATTGGGCATTGTACTTTGACAATAAAGGGATTATGATTCTTATGAGCGGTCGTGTATATAGGCTATACATATATTAAAATCGAAATGTATGGAGATTTCATTGTCTCAAAAACATTTGTCTGTATGTTAATACTGATTTGTGTTGTAAAAAAGGATCAACGGAAAATGTCCAAATCCTACGCAAAAGTCTGTCTTTTATACACAACTCTTTTGACACAGTCCTGCCTTGTCGAAGTCACAAGTGTAACCTCGGCTGAGTGTGTGTGTAATCTGACATGTGTGTGTGTGTAATCTGACATGTGTGTGTGTGTAATCTGATATGTGTGTGTGTAATATGACATGTGTGTGTGTAATCTGACATGTGTGTGTGTAATCTGACGTGTGTGTGTGTAATATGACATGTGTGTGTGTGTAATCTGACATGTGTGTGTGTAATATGACATGTGTCTGTGTAATCTGACATGTGTGTGTGTGTAATCTGACATGTGTGTGTGTAATATGACATGTGTCTGTGTAATCTGACATGTGTGTGTGTGTAATCTGACAAGTGTGTGTGTGTAATCTGACATGTGTGTGTGTAATCTGACATGTGTGTGTGTAATCTGACATGTGTGTGTGTAATCTGACATGTGTGTGTGTAATCTGACGTGTGTGTGTGTAATCTGACAAGTGTGTGTGTGTAATATGACGTGTGTGTGTGTGTGTAATCTGACGTGTGTGTGTGTAATCTGACATGTGTGTGTGTGTAATCTGACATGTGTGTGTGTGTGTAATCTGACAAGTGTGTGTGTGTAATCTGATGTGTGTGTGTAGTCTGACGTGTGTGTGTGTGCGTGTAATCTGATGTGTGCGTGTGTAAAAAGATGTGCGCGTTTGTAATCAGATATGTGTATGGAGCAAATATAAAACTGTGTGGAAACCCTGCTTTGAAATTATTTTGATTTTGTGGGTACGTACTCGCTCCTGTGTCCCGAACTTGCCGTCGGCCACCAGGTGAACCTCATAGGTGAAGTTCATGCTCATGGCCAGCTTTATCAGCAGATCGATGCAGAAGCCGTAACAGCACTGCGGCACGATCGGCTGGCCTGGAAACACAAAGACGCAAACATTAACGTGAACTAATCCACCTGGAAACACAAAGACGCAAACATTATCATGAACTAATCCACCTGGAAACACAAAGACGCAAACATTATCATGAACTAATCCACCTGGAAACACAAAGACGCAAACATTATCATGAACTAATCCACCTGGAAACTAAAAAACGCTAACAGCTAACATGAACTAATCCACCTGGAAACACACAAACGCTAACATTAACATGAACTAATCCACCCGGAAACACAAACGCTAACATTAACATTAACTAATCCACCCGGAAACACAAACGCTAACATTAACATGAACTAATCCACCTGGAAACACACAAACGCTAACATTAACATGAACTAATCCACCAGGAAACACACAAACACTAACAGCTGACATGAACTAATCCACCTGGAAACACAAACGCTAACATTAACATGAACTAATCCACCTGGAAACACAAACGCTAACAGCTAACATGAACTAATCCACCTGGAAACACAAACGCTAACAGCTAACATGAACTAATCCACCTGGAAACACAAACGCTAACAGCTAACATGAACTAATCCACCTGGAAACACAAAGACGCTAACAGCTAACATGAACTAATCCACCTGGAAACACAAAGACGCTAACAGCTAACATGAACTAATCCACCTGGAAACACAAAGACGCTAACAGCTAACATGAACTAATCCACCTGGAAACACAAAGACGCAAACATTAACATGAACTAATCCACCTGGAAACACAAACACAAACGCTAACATTAAATATAACTGAAGGGGTATGTTCGTCCTGAGTCCTGGCACTGACCTGGGATGGTCCCGTTGGGGCCGGTGCAGATGACTTTTTTGATGAGGACTCCGTTGACGGTGTACTCCTCTTTGCACGTGCCATCGGTCTTCGTGGGTTTGACGTAAACAAACGGCTCCTGATGAATCGTCACAATCTGTGGGAAAAGAAAACAGATTTACTGCAGAGATCAAACCATTGATTTTGATGATGTGGAAACTGGTACAGTTTCAGTACAGACTCTTTAAACAGACTCAGACTTAAGGGTTCTTAGACTGAGCCGCTGTGAGCTCTGCTCCGAGTGCTTTCAGGAAGGGTCGTTCTAATACTGATCGGATTTCATACCAATACAGACATTTCTGGTATTGGTATTGTGAGTATGTGTGTGTGAGTGTTGGTATGTGTGATGATTGTAGTAAAGGTGGATATTTGGGCATCATTGCTTTAATGTTTGGTGCAGCCATGTGAGGCCCTCATGTTATATTGGGATATATAAAAGAATTGATTGATTGATTTTAAATGAGCTCCATCTTAGAACCGACTAAACATGAATAAATCAGCCTGCTGTCCCTAACAAAGCGCCCCCTGCTGTCTCACTGACAAATTTTACAGTTTAGACCAGGGGTTTCAAACATACCGGCCTGATCTGGCCCGCAAGATGATTTAATCCGGCCCCTGCTCTGTAGAGTATAAATTACAGAGTATGTAAAACAAAAGAGTAAGTCTCCCATTCCTGTGCAGAGTTATGGATTTTTAAAGAATAACCAGAATGCTCATTCCAGCCACTAGGGGGCATTAAATTAAAAGAAAGGAAAGAGTTCCACACGTGTCCAGCAGAGGGCACTGACATAATAAGAGCTCAGGATATGAACAACACATTACATAGCCTCGTGGTAAATGGACAGTCTGCCCCAGGGCGGCTGTAACTTCACAGCTTACCACCACTGAGTGTGGAGTGAATGAATAATGACCATGTAGTACTTTGAGGAGCTTGTGACACAGGCTTGTAAAGTGCAATACAAGTGTAACCCATTGTTATTAATGAAGCTACAGTCAAGTTGGGGCTTTGACCAAATCACAGCTTATTATTATTCATTTATTGGAAACATTTTCTCTATTATATGCGGCCCGCGACCCGCCGTGGGAGCTGAATTTCGGCCCGCGACCCAAAATGAGCTTGACACCCCTGGTTTAGACGCTTCGCTGCTGCTCCATGTTGAACGGTAAGAGACTGTTGTACATCACCGTTTTTAGAAAATTGAAGGAAGCACAAAATGATATAAGAAAACATGTCCACTACTGCAGTCACCATATCCATTTGAATTATTGTCATATATTTAACATAATATTTCCATAACAGGCTTATCTTGATCACTGATCAAGACTGCAGTGGTACCTTGAGTCGGGTCGACATCTGGTATCCCAGTGGTTTCTCCGTCTCTCCTCCGGGCCAAATAATCTTCCTCTGAGGGTTCATCACCACCTGAGACCAGACATGGTTTAGTCCTTTAGTCCAGTGGTTCCTGACCTTTTCTCGCATGCCGCTTGAGCCCTTCATTTTCATTCCACTCTGCTATTTTTACAAAGTGATCAACTAAACGCAGCTTTATATCTTGCTCTTTTGTTTAAACCAGACTTTTTAAATTTCTCCATTTGCTCTTTTCAAAATGCTCTATTCTGTGTCAGACTTAGTTATGATTAAAATGTTACTTTTGGAAACTGTGATTTGTCATTGACTTCATTCAGGGTACTGCAGTTCGTTATAATGACAAATCATAATACTTTGTGCATTAGAATATGAAGCTAAAATACACATTAAAATCTTTTAGGTCAGGTCTGAGGAGAGCTGAGCCGCTCAAAGCAAAAGCACATGTTTGTTAATAACATTTTACGCGGTGTGGCTTTAACTCAGAGGACACTTTTATTCGCTCATTTGTATCTAAAGTAAAATCCAGTCCTGTTTTAGTCCCGGTCCAGTCCTGTTTTAGTCCCGGTCCAGTCCTGTTTTAGTCCCGGTCCAGTCCTGTTTTAGTCCCGGTCCAGTCCTGTTTTAGTCCCGGTCCAGTACTGTTTTAGTCCCGGTCCTGTCCTGTTTTAGTCCCGGTCCTGTCCTGTTTTAGTCCCGGTCCTGTCCTGTTTTAGTCCCGGTCCAGTCCTGTTTTAGTCCCGGTCCAGTCCTGCAGTCCTTGAGTCCAGACCTGCGTCCCGTTGAAGACGCCCACGGGCACCAGTCGGCCGGGTTTCTGGTAGTTGAGGATGCTGTAGGTTGCGAAGCGTCTGTCTCCGTCGTCGTTGAACTCGATTCGTCCCGTCAAACCGTCCGGGTATTTGGACGACATCAGCACCCTGCCGGCCAATCACAGAGCAGCGTTAGGATGAAGCAGCCAATCACGGAGCAGCGTTCATTTGCATTTCAATTTCAAAGGAAAGAAATGGAGAAAATGAAAAAGTCCCCGGTCCAGTCGTCTGCTGGGCGTGTGTCATGTTGAATGAAAGTCCCAGGCCTGAGTTCTGACCTGACGACTCGGCGGCTCGTGATCCTCGTGTGGAGACGGAGCAAACGGAGCGTGAAGCTTTAGACCCGTGTCACTGACCACGCTCCGGGAGAGACGTGACCGCAGGAAACACGGAAACCAGAAAGACCACAGTCATGCGCTCTATTCTTGAATGATCTGCTCTTTATTCTACTTCTTACTTTTATTGAACGATAAATTCAACACTTTCTGCTCCACTACATTTCTGTGAAGGCTCTGAAGTCTAAAAGCCCAAGCGTGTGCAGATGTACTGTCAAACAGAGAATTCAAAGTTATTTTCCCAGTTATTTATTGAATACTGGATTGATATCTGTTCTTTTACACAAGTAATGAAACCAAGTACTCTGACCAGCTCTGCTTTTAAGGGGCGACAGTAACATGGTTTAAACAGGCTGCAGCCAGTAGTAGTAGTAGTAGTAGCAGTAGTAGCAGTAGTAGCAGTAGTAGTAGTAGTAGTAATATTGTTGTAATAGTAGTAGTAGACACAATAAGCCAACATCAACATCCTTATTATTTGTGACCAACGGGTTCAGGCTGAAGTGAAACTCATTTTGCCAAACCCTCAGCACGGTTCAAACAAAGCTTCCGCAACTAGAGACAAAAGTGCTTCCAAAATACAACATAAGACTGAAATATTTCACACCTGACGACAGTATCAGTAATAACATGTCGATACAGACGAGGCGGTTCCTGACTGGTCGACTGAACCTAAACTGTCCTTTGACTTAGAAAACCTGTTCATCTCATCATTCCTGAGCTTGGTATTTTTCAAAGATTGTACATGGCTTTTCAATGTTTTGGATTCTTTTATTTTATCATCCAGGTCATTCCCTAAACTAAGGGTGCATCCATGATAAGAAGCGTCCAAATAGTGCTGTCACTGAGGAAGGTCAGGAAGGGAGGCTCCTTTAGCATAGGGACCTCTGGAGGTTCCTCGCCAGCTTGTATTTGCGATCTTGTCTTTTCGGTCATTTACCAAATCTCATGACCATAGGTGAGGGCGGGAACGTAGATCGATCGGTAAATCGAGAGCTTTGCCCCGACTCAGCTCCCTCTTCACCACGACAGACCGATACAGCGACCGCATCACTGCTGACGCCGCACCGATCCGTCTGTCCATCTCACGCTCCATCCGCCCCTCACTCGTGAACAAGACCCCGAGATACTTGAACTCCTCCACTTGAGGCATGGACTCCCCACCAACCTGCAAACCACCCCAGAGCAGCTGAAGTTCCTGATTTGATGAAGCCAGCAGAACAACATCGACCCTGAGGTACCCAGACCGGACACCCTCCGGTCCCTGGTTGCGCCTAGAAACCATAAAGGCAGGCGGAGACAACACGCACTGAGAACAAGCTCCCGCTGCGGTCATACAGGGAACGGACAGCCCTGGACCCCATACTCCCAGAGCTCTTCTCATGCAGAAGATGGTGCCTAGTTCGCCTATGCCCGGGGCCTGTCCTGCTCGGTTTAAGTCGGGTCCAGTGAAGGCTGTACAGGACTGGCCACACGACAGATCACATGACGTGAGGCGCCGCCGAGCTGACAGCAGGAAGTAGGTCAGTCAGTCGTGAGCGGCCGGACGGTCACTCAGGAGACGCTTACATCACAGCAGTACATGTACTCGAGTAAATGTGCAGTATGTGAAGTCATGAAGTAGTACCTCTTGAAGAGCGGCCCCGTCCTCCAGATGTTGGTGTTCCCCACGCAGCCTCTGGGGGGCTCGGTGATGTTCTCCTTCTCGAACAGCTCCTGCAGCGACTGCGCCACCACCCCCACGGCGTCCGCGATGTGCGCCGACTCGTTCTTGCCGTTGATGAGCTGCAGCCCCAGGAGGCCTGAGAGAGAGGCGGCGTCAGAGCGGGACTCACACCAGGCTGACTCAACTCGGACTGAAAACTACTCTGCCCACAATGCACCTCTGCAGGAGTGACAGCGCTTTGAATTCAGACACTTTGACTGCAAAGACCTGGGCTTTCAACTCACTTCAGGCTGGCTTCAACATCTCAGCTGATTTCACGAAAAGAGGATCTGCCAGTGCAATGGAACATTAATCAAAGCTGGGTAATCTTTAAAAAGCGGCCGTGTTGATTCTGTCGAGGTAAATATTTGGTCATAGTTTTAGTCAAAGTAACTTTTTTTTGCTGACTAAAATAAGGCTAAAACTAAAATTCAGATATTTCCATTAAAACAATTCAAACAAAAATAAAAATGGATTAAAAACCTAAGAAGATCTTGAAATAAGTGAATTTGACTAATTTCATGAAATCTGCCCATTTTAAGTGCAGTGATTTATTTTATCTTCATTTAGGTGTAAATATGGACACATTTTCTGAAAATTTCACTCACTTCAAGCTCACCTTAAGCAGTGAAAGAGCTGCAAATCTACCATTCATTTGTGTTCACGGCCAAAGGAACAGGTCTGTGCTTTATCCATGTGGGAAAACCAACATGATGATATGATGATATGATTGAATACAATAATATACATGTGTCATAATGACTCATGTGATCTCGAGTAACAGGTAAATAAACCTAATTCCACTGGCGGGTCATTTTTCCTTGAAGTGAGAAAAAAAGATGTTAAAACGAGTCAAAAAGTGAATTGAAGAAACACTTTTCAAAATAAAAGCGATGTTAAACAGGTCGACTGATGTGGGCCTGTGGTTAGAACATTCTTCACATTTATGTCTTGATGTTCCATCCTTTTACAAACATGCACATTCAGACAGATCCCAAAAAGAGCTGCTCTTTTGTGCACAGTGGTACCGATCCTCCCTGGCCCTATAGTGCCGAGTGCGCCCTTCTCTCCATCCTTGTAACCCCATGTGCTTGTGCTTCACTCTCCGCGTGGTCAGGGTCCGCGCTGGATCCCGATGTGTCGGTCTCGTAATTGCAGTAAATACCACTTGTGGAGTAGAAATTCGGGATAACATTAGACCTTTCAACACGAGAGTGCAGCGAGAATATGCCTTTTTAAATGCCTTTCATCTGATTGTTGCAAGGCCTACACTATTTATTTAGCTACACAATTCTAATTCCATCTCTTTTCCCACTCATCCATCCATTTTCTTGCGCTTTATCCGGGGCCGGGTCATGGGGGCAGCAGTCTCAGCAGAGATGACCACACTTCCCGATCCACGCACACCTCCAGCTGTTCTGGGGGGACCCCGAGGCCACACCAGGCCAGCTCGGAGACATGGTCCCACCAGCGTGCCCTGGGCCTTCCACGAGGTCTTGTCCCACTAGAACATGCCTGGAACACCTCCCAAGGGAGGCGACCAGGAGGCATCTGGAGCATATGTCCTGGCCACCTCAGCTACTGAGCCACTGAGTGTAATGTAAAAAAGAAGCTGCTTTGATACGTTCTCCTGATCAGAGCAGAGCTGTAGGTCTGTGGTCTGTTGACGACTTTCTTGCATGGATTTTATTCTGCTCACTCCGTCTCTAAAGATGCACCCGCCCCCCTTGTGAAGGAAACCTATTTCAGCCGCTTATATCCACGATCTTGTCCTCTCGGTCATTCCCCAGATCCTGACCATAGGTGAGAGGAGGAACAGAGATGACCGCAGCTCCAGCGTTTATCACTGTATAAAGCGACCTAACTGAACCTGAACTCCGCTTCAGGCAAGGACCTTTTGTCCAGTGGAGAACCATGTCCACAGATTTGGACACTCTGTCACAAACAGCCCCCGTGCAGCTGAAGGTCCTGATTTGATGAATATTCTCGTTTGTGAAGAACTTTGCTCATTAGTTTAGTTAGTTTTGAGCTGCTCCTCGTCTGTTCATATGTAAAACACAGAAGTATCATCGTGGCTACAACATAAGCAGGAGAACGGTCATCAGATAAACCATGTGCACTGTTTGTAAAAGGAAAGACATTCAGTACCATAGACCCTACACAGAGTCCCTGAACTCCAAACCAAAGAGAGAGATTCTGAATTCAAAGCGTTTCAACTCCAGCAGAGGGTTCCGGGTCACTCCGCACAGTGAGCGTCCGTGTGGAGTGACCCACGCTCGGTTCCTGTTTCTTTAGCGCTCAGTCAAAGTTCTTAATCCTTTCTTTTCATCAGATCATTTTAGAGGCAGCTGAACTCTGACCTTCAGACAGCCTTAGCCTTCATCTGATCACTTTAAAACTTACATTTAAAGGAGCAGTACCCATTTTTTAAACTATGCTGAAGTGGAATCCATTCTTACCTACCTCTGCAAAACAAAACTACAAACTTACAAACTACTTTAAGCAATGGTAAAGGCAGAAGTAGAACTCTTCACTCTGCTGTTGTAATTGTTCCTGAAACAAACTTGTCCCTGCCGAGTTACAAATGACTTTTCCTGCATAGAACATTTCAAACTTCTCTTTCTTCCTTTGTCACACTTCGAAAATGGTCAAAATTGGGTAAAGCCCCTTTAAACCAAACCTACATTTGAAATGTGTTTAGACTAGTTTAGATCGTTTTCAGCCTGGACATGTTTAAAGATATTGAAATGAACTCACTTTTAGATTCCTTTCTGGACTAATTCATATATTTTTAAACATGTCAAATAAACTGTAACACATCGAAACTAATATTATGATTAATATTTCAGCCCAGGTCATTTTAAGTCTTTCTTTTTCTCGGCCTGTCTCTGTCTGTCCTGGTTTAAAGGCGTCTTAATTAATACTAAACCTGACTTAATTAAAAAATCAATCCAGTTCAGTGAGAGTCTTTGGGGATGTGCTCAGAGCGGTGCATGCTGGGAGATCCTCAGCTGTTAGTCTGCTCGGGTCTGAACAGCAGCAGGAAGAGCCTCTGCCGTCCTCCGTTCACTCAACACCACTGTTAGCACTGTTAGCATCGCTAGCTTCCTGCGACAGCTAAACATGCACAATAGGCACTCCTGCGGACCGTGACCGTGACTGATAAAGACATTTGGGAGGAAATGTGTCCCGCGTCTGGATGGCATGCAACAAATAAGTGTCAAAGAAAGTGGGCGGAGCTTCTCGGACACGGCTCCTGACAGGTTCTATGGAAGCCGTGGTGGTCCAAGATTAAAGGTCTGTGGTCAAAGGTCTTAAATATAACTCGAGATAGGACATGGCCATAGTGACGCATTTGAACGAGTGGCAGTTCTAATTCTGTTTTAAGATCTTCATTAACAATTGAATATTTCCCCTCCCTCTGAAATGAAAAGTCTCCAAATTGGTAAAAAAATAAAAAATCCATTATAAGATTCACATATTTATCATTTCTGCTCTTACTAAAATGAAAGTACACTTTAAACCATGAATGATATATACCCTTGTAAAGATTTGTTAAGAATTAGATATTTCAAGATAACATATGTAAAAGTTGTCAAATTGATTTTGAATCTCAAAAATATTTATTTTATCAATGCAGTGATGTGAAGATGTTTTGGGTTTATTTATATAATTGATTGAAGGTAAAAAACAATTATAAGTGTCAAATTCGGTGTATTTATGAAAGATAAAAAATAGAACATGTGTATTTTAATTTGATTATTTTAAGTACATTTTATTCACATAATATAGATTTCTGAATGTAAACCCCAATTTTGTTCCTTTTAAAAATGCATTGATGTCCTTCTATAAGTCTTTTCAAATTCTAGAATGTTTAGGTGCCTTAAAATGATTTTTTTCCCCCTTTACAGCAGTCATTTGTAATTCAGACTCGTTACAATAAAAGAAAGGTTCTGGCGGCCATCTTGTGCCTGGCCCTTCTAACCCAGTGCAAATGTAATCAAATATGTTGATCTATTGTGAGTCATTTCAGGACTCTTTGCTAATTGTGACGGACTTTATAAACCTCCAAAGCGTCTCTGACATGTTATTGTAGATATATATAAAGCATATACACAGTAAAAGTCACTCATGTTTTAATGCTATCTGTTCTCCACAGCGCTAACGATGGAGCTACATTAGCCTTCACGATGAAGCGAGAGATGCTAACAGCGCTAACGAGTGGTGTTCAGTGAATCCGAGCCACACCAGAGACTTTTCCTCTGCAGGTCAAAGGTCACAGAGATGCAGCGGTGGCCGAGGAACGGTTTCAGAATAAACACAGTATTTAGCATCGCGGCTAATTAGGAACCTGCTAAAGCCAAACCTACAACTCAAACAAAGTGCACAACAGTAATAGGTGCAGTTTACGTTCTGTTACAGATCATGAAAATGATAAAGAAAAAATGATGAACAAAAATTTAAATCAATAAAAATGAATAAAAAATACATTTACAAGTTAAACAAAAATAAATAAAATTAAATAAAATTAATTATAATTAATGAATATAGAAACAAATAAAAGCTAAAAAAATGTATTAATTAAAAAGATGGAAATAAATTTGAACCAAAAAAAACACATTTTACTGAGGCTAAAACAGACTTTATTCTGAAACTGTTCCTGAGCCCGTCTTCAGACTGAACAGCTGAGCGTCACCGCATAGAAATAATCAGCCATTTTTAACAAACTTAAAGAACAATCTAAAGGGTTTAAAAATGACGTATTATTTAGATCAGTGACGTTTTCTTTGGTGGTGATGCGAAGACAGCGGGGCACACAGCCAGAGACGCGGGAAACAGAGTGAGCAGTGATATTTAGGAGCTTTTTGAAATGCAGAGAGGGATGATTCAGATTCAGGGGCCAGAACTTTCCCAAAACACTGTCAAATCCAATCAACTTGGCAGGAGTTACAGTTACAGGTCTCTGGCTGAGTGAACCCCGCTGGCCCCACTGTGGGCGGGGCTCCTTCTGACCAATGGGACACAGCGTCAGGCAGGAAAACAGTAAACAGGAAGCAGGAAGCAGCGGCGGCGTCTTACCAGATTCGCTCAGACACACGTCACGTTTAGCGGCGACTACGGCTACACCCCAAAACCAAGACCCGCCCCAAACCCCGCCCCAAACCCGCCAAGACCCCGCCCCAAACCCCATAAACCACACCCAGCTACACCCTCTGACGTTCATGGCTCCTGGTCAAAGAAATGTTTCATTTGGGCTGAGAGTCTCCACATGAACAGGGCCAGAAGTCAGGGCCAGAGGTCAGGGCCCAATGTCAGGGCCAGAGGTCAGGGCCCAATGTCAGGGCCAGAGGTCAGGGCCAGAGGTCAGGGCCTCTCCATTGACCAAACCTTATCCATTGTGCTATGATGTGAAAGTGTTGTTTTTAAGGTTCTGCTCCACATCAAAGAGCTCAGTGAATTAGCACAAAAACATCCCATGTCCACCACATGTTCCTCGAAGATGACGCCGCAGTTTTGGGTGGATCCCGGAACATGGAGACCATGTTCAAACATCACTGCTCTGCTCCTGTCGAGTTATTACATCCTCACGTACAAAGACTGTCTCATGGCGCTCTGCTTTTATCTAATGGAAGATTACGAAGAATTGGTTTGTCAATGCAGTTTGCCTCCAAAGCTGTTAGGAAGGTTTGTAAAGCTTTAACTGTGGGACAGTTCATACAGCTGCAAAAGGTCAAAGTGCAGACACTTGTGGAGAGATTTGGACAACAAGTACTGTGTCTCACATCTATGTGTGTGGTGTTTTGTTTTTCTAGACAGAGGGTGGTTATAGAAATACCTTGTGGACAAGGCCTTGTTTATTTAAATATAAAATACTGACTCATGAACACAGACAAGACCGAGTTTATATAAACTAGCGCTGTCAAACAATGAATCAAATCTGATTAATTACACATTTGAATCACCATTCAAGATGATCAATACTAGGCCGATGGAAACATTCACATTTCAAGCATTTAGGCACCATTTATGAATACAATAATTCACAATTAGGACTAAAAATGACATGTGCAAGAAATTGTGTTCAACTCCTCGGGGAGTTGTTTCACATAGAATATACTAATGCTAATGCTAGTGCTAATTTGCTGCTTTTGGAGTCAGTCCCTGTTCATGTGGAGAAACAATTCCAATATATTTATTTCAATCTCTCCCGTTATCCCACGAACCACACCCACAAGCCCCTCCCCCCGCCTCTAAGCCCCTCCCCCTGAGCACAGCGGCGGAGGACACACACTAAAATGAAACAAACAAAAAGATGTTAGACACAAAGTTAAGCCACAGTTAACACCGAGCAGAAGAAGAAGAAGAAAAAGAAACGGTGTGAACCTTTAAACGCTCGCCAGCGCCACCTCCAGGGTTTAAACGTTCAACCGCACAACAGTTAAAAACCAGAGAAGAAGAAACAAGAGAGCACACGGGGACGCTAACCACAAGCTAACCAGAAGCTAACGGCTAACCAGGATTAGCTTCTCATGAGTTCGATGAACGCAGCGCTGTTTCCATCCAGCTTCGTTAGTGTCGGTTTGTGGACAAACCTCCAGGGTCAACAATTTGGCTTGATTTTAAAACTACTTTTGCAGATTTCTCGACCAGAGGAAGGTCGACCTCAGATGTTGTGCTGAAAGTAAAAAGAGGCTTCGTCATCGTCATGTTGAGGTTGTTTCAGGCGGCCATGTCTAGATGGTGCGGCCAAAACCGATTTGTGGAATTTGTTTCATATTATATTTCATATATATTGACCAGAGCAGGTCAGTCTTTATGACTAGCTTACCCGTTTTATCGAACAGCTGAAACTAAATATTCCGTTGTTTCACTCTCTGATTTTCAAGCAATCTCACGGTAAGATACCTATTCTCAAATATTTGTACTCAATTTCAATTTCTATTCAATTTGTATCATTTATTTGAGCTGAAACAATAAGTCACTTCCTGTAATGCTGTCCCTGGACCAACAGCATCAGAACTTGGATCTAAAGAGAGACAATGGTTTTTCAGTTCCTGCTTTCGATACTTTTATTTTCCAATACCAGAAGAACCTAAACCTTTTTCGAAGCCATACTGGCATTGTCATAATTATATTCATGAGTGACATGGCCATTGTGCGAATTGAACAAATTGTCTTGAGTTTACATTATGTAAAATCCTATATGAATATACACTATTGACTGTATATAATGTATACTATTTTCTATCGTTAAATAATGATTTTGACGTCGATAACAGCTCACAACAAATGTCATTGATTACATTACATGAAGTCTATTTTCAAGTTCATTTAAACCGTCATCATCTGAGACTATCCATTTTGTTTTTTCCAGCTGCGTTTGTTTTTTGGAGATGTTTATGCTGGATGGGAACAGGCCGCACACACACTGGTTTACACTGGTCCAAACCGGCTGGGACTGGTTGGGCCCGGCTCCGTTCTCACCGTCTGGCGCCTCCTGCAGGGCCTTCCCGGTCATCTCCCGCTCCCCCACCAGCCACACGTATCCCGCGCCCGTCATGTTCAGGTGCCGCGCCGCCTTGTACACCGCGGCCGCCTCGTCCTCGCTGCCCACGGAGACACACGGGAGTTAGAACCATAGGGAACCATACCACTCTTCGGCTTTACCCAAATCCAAAAGCTTTGTCGAAAAAGCAAAGAAACTGAAGATGAAAACTCAGGACTTAGCTTCCAAATGACGCATCACACTGTTGCTCTCCAGTCAAGAAGCTTTCAGATTTGGGTAAAGCCGAGCTTGGTTAAAGACATGTCCACATGTTTTCCCTGATCATTATGTGGAAGTGAAACCTGACACAATCTGAATATTGTTTATGAGACAGTCATGTGACCTGTGGACGCTGGACTTTGTTTCATGTGGATAGGCCCAGCCCTTAACGCCGTGTGTCGCTAATTTACGACATACCTCTTCCTGCAAGAATTTAGCATCAGCTTGAAAGCAAAAACACGTCCAATCTGTGAGTGAGAGGTGGGATATGTCCACACTGCTGACCCTCCAGAACATCCTGAAGGACAGTTCCTCTGCCCTGCACACCTTCAGAACTCAGACCCAGCTCAGGCACCGAAGACCATGCAGCCAAGAAGAGCCACACAATAAAAACATGAAATATCTTTGATCCCATAAAGGGGCTAGATGCAAGTTGGCCATTTTATACTCACTACTGCCACCTCAGGTCATACGTGTAACTGCAGCTTCTATATTTACCTCGTGCATGACGGCACTTCAGACCCAAAGTAACACCTTTGTGAGTGACGGTGCAGGATTTTAGAGGCAGTTGTGGTGAACAGGTCTGAGCTCATTCTACACATTAGGACATGGAGGAACATGTAGGGGGAGGAAAATACTTAATTTCAACATCTTTAAACTCTGTATAGTCCCTTTAACGTTGTTTTATAAATCTGTTTTCAAAGTTATTTTGATTTTTCTTGTTTGTTTTTATTCTATTATAATTGACACATTTCAGGTTGAAAATGATTTTCTTTCCTGCTATGTCAATGGATGATGAAACTAAACCAAAAAACGCTGATAATATGTTTTTTATATAATTGGAAATAAATATAATTATTCATTTTTTTTTTGTATTAAAAACGGTTCCAAAATTATCCAACTTTTTCCAACTTTCCCAAATTTTCCAACATTGTCCAACTTTTCAAACCCTTTCCAAAAACTGTCTCCCACAAAGGAAATGACCATATTTGGATTACAGCGTCCTCTCGGCTACAGCCTTTCGTGCTACACGTGTATGCCAAACATGTCAGTATTTGTGAATGAATAAGCGTGGGAAAGACCATGTTGGAGTCACCTCCTGGATACATCTCTGGCTCAAAGTGACAGAGAATGAACATTGTAAGGACAGAAAGGCCTCATTACCTGGCCGACAGGATGATGACCCGCGCCTCCAGGTCCTTGGCCTCCAGCAGCAGCGACGTCAGGTTGGTGTCTTGGCTGAACAGCAGCACCTTCTCAGCCTGCCCCACAGCACATCAATACAACACGACAGTCATAGAACAGGCTCCGTTAGCGTTAGCGTCGTCAGCACCGCCAGGCCACGCCCACACTCCCCTCCCCCCCTTGGGCCCCCCCCCACCCCAGCGTCAGCCGCGGACCATGCTGCCTCCCGCCGCAGGAGAGGGCCAAAAAACACGCCGCTCAAATCAAAGAAAACAAAGCCCCAAAAGAGGAAGAGGTGGCAACATGCAGCGGGCGCCGTCAATCAAACCAACGACCAATCAGGGACGTGCATTAGGGCAGGGGGGAGGGGCCTAGGGCAGTGTCCGCAGATCCAATCCGCTCTCGGTAACATGCAGCGCCATAGACAGAAGTCCCGCCTCCGTCAGAGTGGCGCTGAGGGCGGAGGAGCGCCCGGGAGCAGCCTCAGCGGAGAGAAGACGTGCGGCTCCACAAGCACACTCCAGAACAGCAGGTGGCGCTGTATCCACAGAAGGTTTGTCCCTGTTGTGTTGCCATGAGTAAGTTCTATGTTTTGAACACTTTTTTATTTGTACTTTGAATACTTAAGTCAAAGATCTTTAATACAACTTTAGATCATCATGTTGACGTGACAAAAGTGGCGGCCATCTTGTGATCGGTCGGTGAGGCTAACGCCCACTGACCGTTTGCCTCACCAGGCTAATGGTCTCACCGGCTAGCAAGGCGTATAACAGCCTGTCAATCCTTTAGTAAAGTATTGTTTGGGAAGGGGCAAAGTCAATCTGCCATTTGTGACTTAGAGGAACAGGCCACGGTTTTTACACACTGAGATATGTTCTTACCTTAGACGAGTTCATGTGTACCTATCTGGTCTTCACGCGTGCCCTCAGTCACGTAAACACAGCACTCCTCTCCTGAAGATAGAAGCTACCAAGCTCTTCCACGTTTTCCCTATTTAAATATGGTTACACTACAAAAGGATAATGACTCAAAATGAAACAAGCGGATAAAAAGGGGAACTATATTGTAAGGCGTAGTAACACCAGGAGTACTTCGGCGTCCACACAGTAAAGTGAAGATATTACTAAACGTGGATATCATTAAACGTGGAAGAGCTTGGTAGCTTCTATCGTGACCTGGTTTGGAGCTATAGTGGAGAGGAGGAGAGGCTAAATGCTAACACCGTCTGCGCTGTGTTTACGTGACTGAGGACACGCGTGAAGACCAGACAGGTACAGATGAACTCGTCTAAGCTCAGGTAAGAACATATCTCAGTCACTGTGGCCTATTCCTTTAAGAACAGATTTGTGTAACAAAATGCATATATATGGTGTAAATATACAGTCCTGTAATACAGAGTTTAAGAAGATGAAACAAATGGAATTATAATAATGGAATTATACATGTTAAACGAGGGAAATCTTTGTTATATAAGATTTTTTTGTTGTTGAAATGTTCTTTCTACAGTCGACATAAGCTCAGTCAGTATTTTAAAGGATGCATAAATGAGTGATGTTTCCTATTGTTTACATCACAAAAGGACCTTTCGTTCCAATGTGAATTACTACGTCCTAGCTCGAGCCTTTTTTAAAGATATTTAACTTTACTGCAAATACTTTAGTACTTCCACTTTAGTCCCTAAACACACAGTAGGGCTTAACCTTTTCGTGTACCCCTAATGCTGAATTTAGTCAAACTGAGATTGGTCCCGTACGATCTACTTCACTTTTCTTTGGTAAAAAGACTGACAGTATAAATGTGAAACACTGACCTTTGTTACACTGACTCTATGAGGAAATAACATAATCCTATTATAAAACATTGGTTTGTTTTGTAGTTCCGACTGTGGGGCCGCACGTCTCTCTGCGTCTCTTCTCCCGGTCGCGTCGCCGCCGCAAACCGCTGGCACCGCCTCCAAAAGGGGCGGGGCTTTCCTCTCTATGTAACAGGAAGTAGGAAGTATAGGGAGGGGATCGGGAAATGGCTCCAAAGCATAAAAAGGAGGGATGTGTCCGTCATGTGTCCGGTGGGCGGGGCTAACGCGGCGTCTGCGCTACGATTGGGCGACGTGCAGCTCATGGAGCATGCAGAGGCAATACCTTGGGCGTCCGCCGGAAGTCAAAGTGCTGTAGGTCCATTTGCTCAAAGTTCCTGTTTTTAGTCTGATGTGTGTGGCACAGAGAAAATACGACAGAGATATGACAAGAGTCAGAACACACACATGAACTGGGCACGCTCAGGGGTCAGACGGGGGTCACAGGGGTCAGACAGAGGTCAGACAGAGACAATGACACAGACTCAGCTCAGACCGGACACCTCCGAACTAAACATCTCTTGTATATCACTTATCTACTGGTGGACAGAAGCTCAGGTTGTACACATGGGTTCTGTTGATGACAGCGGACCTTTAATGTTCTGACAAAACACTTTGTGCATGTTCTCTACAAGGAAATGCTGACTCGTCCAGGGCGATATGGACAAACAGAAATATCAATATTTGTTCCCCAATTTGTAATGTTAAAGTTTTCTCTCCTTTTCTAACTATTTTCCCACCATTTTCGGGTCTGGACAATTTCTTCCATTTTTCCCAAAACATTTCCCATGTTTTTAATAACTCTTTCTCTCTTGCTCTATATGTGTTCGATTCGAGGTTCCATTTCTACTTCAGCCCAGTTCGCATTGGGATTAGAATGACCCAGAGACCTCGAGTAAAAAGTGAAAATGACTGATGTTCCCATGTCACTGATTAGGAAGGTCAAAATTCACTCCATATTGACCTTTAGGGTCACCCGAGAATAATAATAATAATGTCTGTGTCGATAGAATCATTTTTGGAATATAACGGACCTGCATCACATGAATGATCGCATTTTGAGGGACTATTTTCTAGCAGATCACTCCGCCGCCGCGTAGCTTTTACAAATACGAAGCTGATGCTGCTCAAATATTAGTTATTTTAAATGCAAAATGGTTAAAATGCCTCTATGGACACAGACATTGATATGGTTAGTCTGGTGTTATAAGTGATTTGCCTCAGGTGCTCTGTGGAGCGGGTCACACTGTTTTTAATGCAGGCTAGCTGATACCATAGAAATGCGCTAGCCTTGCACTAGCCTAGCGCCACGAAACTCTTCAAATATAAGAACTGCATGAATTACAAAAAAAAATATCTCTCGTCCTGCATGTAGGCGGAGGAGGCTGGATCAGAGCGCACGGCTTAAAGGAAAAAGGAAATGTCCCTGACCCCTCATTCACTATAGTAGTCTATGGTCACTGACTCTGTTGGCTATTGGGACATGCTGCCCACTGTGTGCGACATGCGGAGTGTCTGAAACTCCAGTAGAATGAGCGACTAAAACGACCGGGCCATAGGCTCAACTTCTGTCCACTGATCAAGGAACTTCAACAATATATTTACAATAAAATCATTAGTGCAGTCTGAAAACAAAAGTTGAAGACGTAAACAATCATAAACATGGCGGCTCTCATGAGCGGGAGATGTACCTCTTGATCCGAGAAAACGCAAGAAAATGATGATTAAAAGTGCATGCAACACATCGTATCTGCAAACATATCTGTATCTGTATCTGTTGTTTCTGCAAATGGATAGAGATCGACGGGATTGACTGTGACGTCGTATGTGAACAACACTTCAGTTTTGTAGAGTCATTCCACTTCCACCCTGGCTTGTTCATAGAGAGAAACGAACGTGGCTTTCATCCTACATGTTATAGACGTTTCACTGACAAGAAACAGAGCTCGCAGGTAAACAGACAGTGATGGTGCCTCTGACCACGAGTCCACCTGAGGCTACCACTACTATCGACTATATATATATCTACTGCTCCCACATGGTGAGGATCCACAACAAATCATCAACAAAGTCTACATCAAGTCTGGAAACGGCCTTCCTGCTGTGTGGATGATCCAGAGAGGCCCCCAAGACAAAGGGCAGCTGGTGAGGATCTGATGTTAGCTTTGATTTGTGACAATATTTGTAAAATGATGGCTTTTGATTGGCCAAGGTTTGAAATGAGTCTTTCATTTTTGGGAGCTAGTTACATTTAGGAGACTCCGAGGTAAAAATATATATCGAGTGCATGACTTTATTCTCTCTGCACATTCGGACACCGATACAAAATGGCGTGACCATGATGAAGTTCACTGTAGAGAATAGTGAGGACAGAGCCGTTCAGAAAAGTACAAATGAGTGAATTGCTGACCCTGTGAAAATGCCCATATACATAATGACCGACATCCCCAGACCATTCTAATCTATATCTACAAAGACAGGTCTACTTTTAAGTTCTAATTCACTAATAGGGATGGGCACTGTTGCATTGTTGGTACTGGTACTTTAACGATATTTGGTTTACGATACTTATACATGAACAATACTTTTTCCGATTCCTATCATAAACTATTTGTCCTCTAGATTAGGTCCATTGTTCAGGGAGTCCTGGCCCCGAACGGTGAACTGAATATGGCCTCTTTTGACCTAGATATATACTGTATTTAACAAACCTGAATGGAGACAAATGGAAAGTTTCCCGACTATAAGAACCCCAGCTTTAACACGTATGTTTGTGAAACGCACTTTTGTTCGCGGAAAGACCACGTGCTCCTAACATGTTTTTTGTCCGAGGGATGTCTCACACAAATACAACCTCTTTCTTCTATGATAATCTTTTCTAAATCCAGCGCCGACTCAAATAGAATCAGAGACGGGCTAAAAATAACAAAAATCTGTCAAAGCGGCGTCTGATCAAACTGAGGAGAGGGAAATAAACTCACAGTGCCCGACACCCGCGACGGGGACTCTTCAGGTGATCTATAAAGCTGTCCTGTTAGACATTACACCAGCAATATACATCCAACTCGCTCGGAAACAGCATCACACCTGTTCAGGCTTTGGAGATTTACTAAACAAATGTGCCTTGGGGCCTTGTTTTTGTGTGTTCAAAATAAGGCATTTCCTCACAAATTCTGTTGATTCAAACATTGATTATTAAAGGTCCTATATCATGCAAAATCAACTTTTTAGAGCTTTTAGAGCTTTTTAGAGGTATTATTATGCAAAATGTACTTTTTCAAGCTTTACATTATGTTATTATGTCATTCCCTCATTAAAAACATGGCTGAAGTGTTGCCTTGGCACATTCACATATTTTTGAGTAATCTGTAAAAACTCTGATGGCGGCCATTTTAGGGATAGGTTTGCCTGAGTCCTCCTAGGAACGCCCCCACCTCCTGGAGACGCCTCCGAGCTTTCGTCACCAGCCGAGTAACCAACCACTGCTCCTCAGCAGAACCCCCTCCCCACTGATGCCACAGACAGCGTGTGGAGGGGGCGTGTCTAAAGGCTCAGAGGTTCTTAAAGAGACAGAGGCCTATTTCAAGACATTCACTACAGCCATTTTGAGAGAGACATTTTATACAAGGCAGTTATTCTAATTTACTGCATTTACAGACCAACAGAAGGTTTGTCATCATTGTAGTGTGATATAGACTGGTGCTATGGGACTGAAAAAAGCAGAATACCCCCTCTTTGCTATTTCCTCATCAAAAACACCCCCAGAGTGGTTTCTGGCTTCATTCACGCAGTTCTGAACAATCCTCCTGAATCCTGCTCTCTGAGGCTAACCTAACGATAATGTCACGGAGAAAAAGAAGCGCGTTTGGCTACGAGGACTGAGTCTATTCAACCTTCCTAAAGAAGAGGCCACTCACAAAAGCTGAAGCTGACGTATGTATGAGCATGCAAAATGTGCTTTCATCCATTATTTAGGACTAACCCGGGTCTACACCAGGCCTCTCTGGTGTGTTGGACTAACCTGGGTCTACACCAGGCCACTCTGGTGTGTTGGACTAACCCGGGTCTACACCAGGCCTCTCTGGTGTGTTGGACTCACCCGGGTCTACACCAGGCCTCTCTGGTACGTTGGACTAACCCGGGTCTACACCAGGCCTCTCTGGTGTGTTGGACTAACCCGGGTCTTCACCAGGCCTCTCTGGTACATTGGACTAACCCGGGTCTACACCAGGCCTCTCTGGTATGTTGGACTCACCCGGGTCTACACCAGGCCTCTCTGGTACGTTGGACTCACCTGGGTCTACACCAGGCCTCTCTGGTACATTGGACTAACCCGGGTCTACACCAGGCCTCTCTGGTGTGTTGGACTCACCTGGGTCTACACCAGGCTTCTCTGGTACGTTGGACTCACCCGGGTCTACACCAGGCCTCTCTGGTACATTGGACTAACCCGGGTCTACACCAGGCCTCTCTGGTGTGTTGGACTAACCCAGGTCTACACCAGGCTTCTCTGGTACGTTGGACTCACCCGGGTCTACACCAGGCCTCTCTGGTGTGTTGGACTCAGCCGGGTCTACACCAGGCCTCTCTGGTGTGTTGGACAAACCCGGGTCTACACCAGGCCTCTCTGGTGTGTTGGACTCACCCGGGTCTACACCAGGCCTCTCTGGTGTGTTGGACTCACCCGGGTCTACACCAGGCCTCTCTGGTGTGTTGGACTCACCCGGGTCTACACCAGGCCTCTCTGGTGTGTTGGACTCACCTGGGTCTACACCAGGCTTCTCTGGTACGTTGGACTCACCCGGGTCTACACCAGGCCTCTCTGGTACATTGGACTAACCCGGGTCTACACCAGGCCTCTCTGGTGTGTTGGACTAACCCAGGTCTACACCAGGCTTCTCTGGTACGTTGGACTCACCCGGGTCTACACCAGGCCTCTCTGGTACATTGGACTAACCCGGGTCTACACCAGGCCTCTCTGGTGTGTTGGACTAACCCGGGTCTACACCAGGCCTCTCTGGTGTGTTGGACTCACCCGGGTCTACACCAGGCCTCTCTGGTGTGTTGGACTCACCCGGGTCTACACCAGGCCTCTCTGGTGTGTTGGACTAACCCGGGTCTAGGGCAGGCCTCTCTGGTACACAGTGAGGCTGACCCGGGTCTAGGGCAGGCCTCTCTGGTCCACAGTGAGGCTGACCCGGGTCTAGGGCAGGCCTCTCTGGTACACAGTGAGGCTGACCCGGGTCTAGGGCAGGCCTCTCTGGTCCACAGTGAGGCTGAGTGCTGCTGACAGATCTGTGCCCTGTTTGCTCTTCATTAAACATACATGTGTCACGGAGCTGATCCTAACATGATCTGAGCCGCTCTACGTTTCTGTCTAAACACGGGAAGAACACGGACACATTTACAAAACGCTGCTGTGTTTCAGTGCATCTCCTTTCCCTCCGTCTGCTGCTGCACTCACTACATCCTGGTCCTGGTTCTTCTGAGCTCAAACACACAAATGCATATTCATGTATTCGTATTTTACTTGTACTTTGCTTTAGGCCCTATCAGAGTTTATTTTTTGATTCCAAACACTGAAAGAGGAAGACACTAAATGAAAATATGTCCAAAGTCATTCTGAAGTTTCCTAACATGGGACCTTTGGGTTAGGGTTCTTCTGTTCCCTCAGGATCTCTTCACAGAGGTCCTGCTTATGCAGCTCAACGAGTGAGAAGGTTTGTCCCTGTTGTGTTGCCGTAGAGAGGGAGGTTCAGGCACATGTTAGCCCAACACTTGTCTCAGGTTGATCCTGTTAAACTTCGCTGTTTATTCTGCAGCGTCAGCAAATAATTCTGTTTGTCCTGGAAACAAATGTGTCATTGTTAAAACCCCAAACTGTCGATAATCCAACATTATGTTGGCTCAAAGTTTATCAAAACAAGCTGGAGCGGAAAAACACACTGCAAATCCAAACTAAAATGTATTATTCCTACAGCTGCCAGCAGAGGGAGCTCCAGGTAAAGTCTAGACATATAGTTTTGAATGATAAAATGAAAAAAAACACCAAAGAAGCTTCATATTCATGTTCCGGAGACGTCCACTTTAACTGATTTGTACTTCCTACTTCCAAATCATTTGAGTAACTTTTGTCTAAAGGCTAAAGTGCTCTTCCATTCTGACGTCACAGCGGTGTGTAGCCTCAGTGTAACACGCTGATGGCCTGACTGTATGTGTGGCCCTATGCTCTTTTCCATCAGATGCCCTCCCTGATCCGCCTGTGTGCCTGAGCCGGATTAGGCCGGTCCGAGCTGAGTCCAAACCATTCTTTTCGTCGTGATGGAAACGTGAAGAGACAGAGACAGAGGAGCGGAACAGCGGAGCAGATTCAAACGCGCTCCCGACCAATCAGAGGCCAGCAGAGCCCGGCCGCAGCTGCTCATTGGCCAGGGCGCTCTTAAAGGCACAGTGACGGCAAAAAAGAAACAGAGCCGTGGAGGAAGCAGCGCGAGGAACAGAAAAGAGCCAAAATGGATGACGTCCGAATGTTCGCCGCAAGAAAGAGCGTCTACGTTTGTCCACATGACTTGGATTTACAAAGTTCTGGGGTCGAATCCAATCCTTATTTGTCCTCAATGTCTTATTGAAGTATCTGTGACTAAATCTAAAGTTCAATATATAACGCAAATGACAGTGCATTTCTGTTCGGAAAGTACTTCATCCTAAAATGACCCACACTGAACAACAAATACAATGAGACACAACTTACTTTGGATAAAAAATAAAGTATTAGGAAAAATGGGGTAAAAATGCAAATATATGTTGAGCCCAAATATTTCTTGTTTTCCTGTTTATTTTTTGTTTATTTAATTTGCCCTATGCATATTTCCACTTTAATGCTTTTTAATGTCATTTTAATGCCAAAGCACCATGTTTTTAATGGCAAAAATGCAAAAACAAACATAAATCTGTGCATCTTAACACATTGAGGCTGCGCTGTTTTGGGGATTTAGCTGTAGAGTGCCAACAATCCAGACTGTTTTTCATGATATTTGTAGCACCACAGCATATTCTATGTTATAGCTATGGACACATGCTATGGCTCGTTTGAAAGACAAGACTCTCAGCTCTCCGTAGGTGAAAACAGTTTACTTCTACGTGCCTCGGTTCCTGAGAAATCTAAGCTAAACAGAGGCTTGTTTGGATCAAAATCACAATTTTTTTCTAGAAACTGAGATATTGCGTGTTTTATGAAACGCTCTCCTTTCTGGACTCTCAGACTAACACCACGCCCCCTCAGACTAACACCACGCCCCCTCAGACTAACACCACCCCCCCTCAGACTAACACCACGCCCCCTCAGACTAACACCACGCCCCCTCAGACTAACACCATGCCCCCTCAGACTAACACCACCCCCCCTCAGACTAACACCACGCCCCCTCAGACTAACACCACGCCCCCTCAGACTAACACCACGCCCCCTCAGACTAACACCACGCCCCCTCAGACTAACACCACGCCCCCTCAGACTAACACCACGCTCCCTCAGACTAACACCACGCCCCCTCAGACTAACACCACGCCCCCTCAGACTAACACCACGCCCCCTCAGACTAACACCACCCCCCTCAGACTAACACCACCCCCCTCAGACTAACACCACGCTCCCTCAAACTAACACTACGCCCCCTCAGACTAACACCACGCACCCTCAGACTAACACCGCGCCCCCTCGGACTAACACCACGCTCCCTCAGACTAACACCACGCCCCCTCAGACTAACACCACGCTCCCTCAGACTAACACCACGCCCCCTCAGACTAACACCACGCCCCCTCAGACTAACACCACGCCCCCTCAGACTAACACCACGCTCCCTCAGACTAACACCACGCCCCCTCAGACTAACACCACGCCCCCTCAGACTAACACCACGCCCCCTACGACTAACACCACGCCCCCTCAGACTAACACCACGCTCCCTCGGACTAACACCACGCCCCCTCAGACTAACACCACGCCCCCTCAGACAAAGAAAAGGAAAAAAATGCAATAACATATATGAAATGTCCAGATCGTGACTTTTCACAAGTTTTTGACGGTCATTTGTTTCACTTCTGTCCATCACAGAGCTCCCAACATCACACATAAGGTGTATTAGAGTGTCTAGTTTCGTAGTTTTTCCGTTTTTGGCACTCAATGTGTTAAGACACGCAAACATTCCATCAAACAGAGGAACGAGGGACATTTCAATATTCAAAAGGATTTGGGCAAAACGGGAAACTTTTAAGCAAAGGATTGTTACAATTTCAGCCAAAAACTGCAGCTGTTTGTGTTTTGGAGCATCATATTTGTATTTGTAAAAATAGTTGAGCAATGTTGAGCAAAGATGGTTGCATGCTGTAGCTCATTTGTGCAGTAATTAATAATGTAGTAATTATGAAGGATTATGGGCAAAATAAAGTGTTCTGTTCAAATGAAACGTTAAAAAGTAGGACTAAAACATGTCTTAAATGGAAGTAAACCTTGACCAAAGCTGAACTTGACTCATGTAAATCGTTGTCAGAGGGCAGATTTTCGATGGTGGCTTCTGTGTCCTGAATAATGCTGTGATAAGGATAATTTAGCGGCACATTGTGCAGCCCTAAATGAGATGGTTTTCCAAAAGCGAGCAGCTCTTTTAGAAGTCGTATTTAATGCTTCCCAACGGCCTGCGGGAACACAGTGATATTATAAATCCAAGTCATTATACTCCAGTAGATTTGGCTGTTCTTTTTCTTGCGGCGTTGACTTCAAAACCTGCACAGCGAGAGCGCGCCGGGGCAGAGAGCGTTACTGAGGCGGAGAGACAGAGCGGAGAGAGAGGCCCCTGAGAGCGGCCAGAGGGGCCCGGGGCCAAACGCCACCACCGTCCACTGCACCGTCCCCTGCACTGCCGCGTTACGTACGGGCCACTGAGCGCTGTGTCTCTGCGCTCCAGCCACCGAAGCACGAGGCCAGACCAGGTCCCCGGGGTTCAGTCCGGCTTTAAATCCATTTCTGTTCAGACGAGACGCTGCAGGTGGAAAACACAACTCTCATATGTCACTTTGAAGCTTGTGCCGTAGTTTACTGACCGAAAAATACGGCGTTTTACCTTCAATTGGACAAAAGTGCTCGCATTTTCAATAGGGCCAGGTTTAAATGTTGGGCTGTATTTCGTTGATATATCGTACCCCTAGAAGTATAAGGTTCTATCTGACATTTCTGACATAGAAATAAATATATATATTTTGCTATTGTAAACTTTTGTCTCTTTTTCCTTCTGTACTGAACACTCGACACTTTCTTAGTTTTTGTAAAGTGTCTTTGAGTGTCCAGAAAAGCGCTATATAAAACCAATGCATTATTATTATTACTATGTGATGAAAGCTCTCCTTTTTCTCCAATTAAATGTTCTGCATTTTCAGCTGCGACATTCTATATTCAGATTTTATATAGTTTAAATTCACCTCCAATAGAAACTCTTCATAGACTGTATTTGTCCCATGAGCGTCAGGTTAAACACTGTCTGTGTCGCCTTCATGAACAGATATATCCATGAGTCCAGGACAGACAGGAAACATGTGACTGTACAGTGGCTTTGATTTTGTTGCACATTTTAAGAGAAAAACGGCTTCAAATCCAACGCTAACTGATACAGGTACACGGACAGGAGTAAATCCAGAGAAATTTAGCTGGAGTTTAAGTTTACGGTGCAGGGACTGCTCCGAGATTAACTAAACAGGGACCCAAGGAAAAGACACAAAGTATCAATACCTGCTCACATGAATATCTGGCTTCGATACTTTTTTTTATTATCGATTTGGTTTCGAAGAATCACATTTTTTTAACAACTCTATAGCAGATAGAACCTTATAATTTACGGGGACAATAGGAGTTACAAGAGAGGATTTTGGATCTGGTGAAATGTTCGGAAAAGCTAGATATTAGTAAAAAAGAGGGAGTTCAAAACTCAATAGATCAGGCTAAGAATTAGATATTGAAAAATCCCTCTGAATAAGCCTATTGTTCAGTCCAGGACCGGAAGTTTGGAGTCTGTATGAGCTACTTAAGTGGAGAACTAATCTAGATTAAACGGGTTCTTGATGCATTATACAGACTTTGGCGGTTGGTGTCTTCCACACAGGAAATGGCCATATTTGTATGACATATCCTTGTTCAGGAAGCTAAGAGCTTTACAGTTGACATTAAAACTAAGAAGTTAAGAGAGAAAACCCTGAAAAATCATTGTCTTCCCCTGCTGTGTCTCGCCTTAATACCCGTCAATGTTTTAGACCCGTGTGGACCTGTCTGAGGTCTGGTTCGAACCAAGCCTCGTGCAGGTTTTGAAGCACTTCGATGATCGTGATGAAGCCCACTCGGTGCCAAGTGCAGAATATATTAATGTGTTCAAGTAAAAGTTTGACTGAAAAATGCTCTGTGTAAACCAGCCTCCATGAATTGATTGAGAACTTGCTTTTCTTGAGTGGAAAACAGAGCGGGAGTTGTGTGTTTTGGAGCGCTCAGACATGTTTGAGGGATGTTCTCTTGTTATTAAATATGTGAAGCCGATGGTGAGGGATCCAGGACTGTTTTAAAATCGCAGAATGAAGTTGCATTTCCACAGGAGCGGTACGGTATGGCGCGGCTCAGGTTGTGATTGCAAGCGCTTTATAGAATTCGTGAAAATCCACCGTTAGAGATCTGCCATGTTTGTGGGTGTTAGTTAACATTTTCCATATACTAACATTAGCTTAAAACATAGCTTAAAACAGTATAAAAAGTGTTTTAATGTGAACAATAACTTTTACCTTTGAAAATCTCCATTGGTTTATTATTGAACTCTTAAAGATGTGCGAGGCAGTGCGTAATATACATACATATACATATAATATGAATGTAAGAGAGCAAAGAGGAAGCAGCAAATACCTGCATTTGATACTTTTATTTTTGCGATAACAAAATGTAGTACTGGGAAAAAAATATATATATATATATTTATGATGCTTAGATTTGAATGACTGCGGAGCGGGTTAGACGTGGTGGAGGCAGCCTGAAAAAACTTGTGTATCACCATACCATACTGCTCCTGTAGAGAAACGGCTTCTAAGACGATAAATAATGTGTTCACTTTACTGGTACATTTTATAACCTGTTCCAGCTGTTCCGTGGGTGTGTGTGATGTTGGTGTGGTCGTCCCGGCTGTTCCCTGGGTGTGTGTGATGTTGTCGTCCCGGCTGTTCCCTGGGTGTGTGTGATGTTGGTGTGGTCGTCCCGGCTGTTCCGTGGGGGTGTGTGATGTTGGTGCGGTCGTCCCGGCTGTTCCCTGGGTGTGTGTGATGTTGGTGCGGTCATCCCGGCTGTTCCCTGTGTGTGTGTGATGTTGGTGTGGTCGTCCCGGCTGTTCCCTGTGTGTGTGTGATGTTGGTGAGGTCGTCCCGGCTGTTCCCTGGGTGTGTGTGATGTTGGTGCGGTCGTCCCGGCTGTTCCGTGGGTGTGTGTGACGTTGGTGTGGTCGTCCCGGCTGTTCCGTGGGTGTGTGTGATGTTGGTGTGGTCGTCCCGGCTGTTCCCTGGGTGTGTGTGATGTTGGTGTGGTCGTCCCGGCTGTTCCCTGTGTGTGTGTGATGTTGGTGAGGTCGTCCCGGCTGTTCCCTGGGTGTGTGTGATGTTGGTGTGGTCGTCCCGGCTGTTCCGTGGGTGTGTGTGACGTTGGTGTGGTCGTCCCGGCTGTTCCGTGGGTGTGTGTGATGTTGGTGTGGTCGTCCCGGCTGTGCCCTGGGTGTGTGTGATGTTGGTGTGGTCGTCCCGGCTGTTCCCTGGGTGTGTGTGATGTTGGTGTGGT
This sequence comes from Gobius niger, assembly GCF_951799975.1. Classification (NCBI taxonomy): domain Eukaryota; kingdom Metazoa; phylum Chordata; class Actinopteri; order Gobiiformes; family Gobiidae; genus Gobius; species Gobius niger. Next base: position 36,472,796 of record NC_136852.1, on the reverse strand, counting down.
CGTCCCGGCTGTTCCCTGGGTGTGTGTGATGTTGGTGTGGTCGTCCCGGCTGTTCCCTGTGTGTGTGTGATGTTGGTGAGGTCATCCCGGCTGTTCCCTGTGTGTGTGTGATGTTGGTGTGGTCGTCCCGGCTGTTCCGTGGGTGTGTGTGATGTTGGTGTGGTCGTCCCGGCTGTTCCCTGGGTGTGTGTGATGTTGGTGAGGTCGTCCCGGCTGTTCCCTGGGTGTGTGTGATGTTGGTGAGGTCGTCCCGGCTGTTCCGTGGGTGAGTGTGATGTTGGTGAGGTCGTCCCGGCTGTTCCCTGGGTGTGTGTGATGTTGGTGCGGTCGTCCCGGCTGTTCCCTGGGTGTGTGTGTGATGTTGGTGCGGTCGTCCCGGCTGTTCCCTGGGTGTGTGTGTGATGTTGGTGTGGTCGTCCCGGCTGTTCCCTGGGTGTGTGTGATGTTGGTGTGGTCGTCCCGGCTGTTCCCTGGGTGTGTGTGATGTTGGTGAGGTCGTCCCGGCTGTTCCGTGGGTGAGTGTGATGTTGGTGTGGTCGTCCCGGCTGTTCCCTGGGTGTGTGTGATGTTGGTGAGGTCGTCCCGGCTGTTCCGTGGGTGAGTGTGATGTTGGTGTGGTCGTCCCGGCTGTTCCCTGGGTGTGTGTGATGTTGGTGCGGTCGTCCCGGCTGTTCCGTGGGTGAGTGTGATGTTGGTGAGGTCGTCCCGGCTGTTCCCTGGGTGTGTGTGATGTTGGTGTGGTCGTCCCGGCTGTTCCCTGGGTGTGTGTGATGTTGGTGAGGTCGTCCCGGCTGTTCCCTGGCTGTGTGTGTGATGTTGGTGTGGTCGTCCCGGCTGTTCCCTGGGTGTGTGTGATGTTGGTGTGGTCGTCCCGGCTGTTCCCTGGGTGTGTGTGATGTTGGTGTGGTCGTCCCGGCTGTTCCGTGGGTGTGTGTGATGTTGGTGTGGTCGTCCCGGCTGTTCCCTGGGTGTGTGTGATGTTGGTGAGGTCATCCCGGCTGTTCCGTGGGTGAGTGTGATGTTGGTGAGGTCGTCCCGGCTGTTCCCTGGGTGTGTGTGATGTTGGTGTGGTCGTCCCGGCTGTTCCGTGGGTGTGTGTGATGTTGGTGTGGTCGTCCCGGCTGTTCCCTGGGTGTGTGTGATGTTGGTGAGGTCGTCCCGGCTGTTCCGTGGGTGAGTGTGATGTTGGTGAGGTCGTCCCGGCTGTTCCCTGGGTGTGTGTGATGTTGGTGCGGTCGTCCCGGCTGTTCCCTGGGTGTGTGTGTGATGTTGGTGCGGTCGTCCCGGCTGTTCCCTGGGTGTGTGTGTGATGTTGGTGTGGTCGTCCCGGCTGTTCCCTGGGTGTGTGTGATGTTGGTGTGGTCGTCCCGGCTGTTCCCTGGGTGAGTGTGATGTTGGTGTGGTCGTCCCGGTTGTTCCCTGGGTGTGTGTGATGTTGGTGAGGTCGTCCCGGCTGTTCCGTGGGTGAGTGTGATGTTGGTGTGGTCGTCCCGGCTGTTCCCTGGGTGTGTGTGATGTTGGTGCGGTCGTCCCGGCTGTTCCGTGGGTGAGTGTGATGTTGGTGTGGTCGTCCCGGCTGTTCCCTGGGTGTGTGTGATGTTGGTGTGGTCGTCCCGGCTGTTCCCTGGGAGTGTGTGATGTTGGTGAGGTCGTCCCGGCTGTTCCCTGGCTGTGTGTGTGATGTTGGTGTGGTCGTCCCGGCTGTTCCCTGGGTGTGTGTGATGTTGGTGTGGTCGTCCCGGCTGTTCCCTGGGTGTGTGTGATGTTGGTGAGGTCGTCCCGGCTGTTCCCTGGGTGTGTGTGATGTTGGTGTGGTCGTCCCGGCTGTTCCCTGGGTGTGTGTGATGTTGGTCAGGTCGTCCCAGCTGTTCCCTGGGTGTGTGTGTGATGTTGGTGTGGTCGTCCCGGCTGTTCCCTGGGTGTGTGTGATGTTGGTCAGGTCGTCCCAGCTGTTCCGTGGGGGTGTGTGATGTTGGTGTGGTCGTCCCGGCTGTTCCCTGGGTGTGTGTGATGTTGTCGTCCCGGCTGTTCTGTGGGTGAGTGTGATGTTGGTGTGGTCGTCCCGGCTGTTCCCTGGGTGTGTGTGATGTTGGTCAGGTCGTCCCAGCTGTTCCCTGGGTGTGTGTGTGATGTTGGTGTGGTCGTCCCGGCTGTTCCCTGGGTGTGTGTGATGTTGGTCAGGTCGTCCCAGCTGTTCCGTGGGGGTGTGTGATGTTGGTGTGGTCGTCCCGGCTGTTCCCTGGGTGTGTGTGATGTTGTCGTCCCGGCTGTTCCGTGGGTGTGTGTGATGTTGTCGTCCCGGCTGTTCCGTGGGTGTGTGTGTGATGTGGTCGTCCCGGCTGTTCCCTGGGTGTGTGTGATGTTGTCGTCCCGGCTGTTCCCTGGGTGTGTGTGATGTTGTCGTCCCGGCTGTTCCCTGGGTGTGTGTGATGTTGTCGTCCCGGCTGTTCCGTGGGTGTGTGTGTGATGTGGTCGTCCCGGCTGTTCCGTGGGTGTGTGTGATGTTGTCGTCCCGGCTGTTCCCTGGGTGTGTGTGATGTTGTCGTCCCGGCTGTTCCGTGGTAGTTCCATGGGTTTTCGTGCTATAGCCGTACCTTGGTCTCGCGCTCCTCCAGCAGCGTCTCCAGTCGTTTCTGCGCCGCGCGGCCCTCGTGGTCGTCGCTCACGATCAGAATGATGTGGTTCCACCGAAACTCACGCATCAAATCGAACCAAACCAGCGCCTGGTGGGAGAACGGTGGCACGGTGCGCAGGAAGGACAGGTGGATGCTCTGCGGAGAGACAGACCGGGGTTACCGTCCCACATGTCACAGGCGTGTTCCATTCAAACTAACTCCAAACGTCACTCAGCGGCGGAACATCTTCAAAGCAAAGAGTTGGGAATCACTGATCTAAAGCAGAGGTGGGCAAACTGTGGCGCGTGGGCCGGATCCGGTCCCCCAAGCAATTTTGTTTGCCCCTCGACTCTTTCCATAACCATGTAATTCTTCATATGTCTCTTTCAATAGTGACATTAACATACAGTATTACAATAAAATTGCTAAGTCAATGCAGTTTGAAAAGGAGCAGAGAGGAGAGCGTTTTATGTAAACCCCTTGTAAACATGAATTTAACCCAATGAATGATATCGGTCACTGCTGGAGCAGCCAAGTGTTTGTCTTTTAGTTGATGAACTGCTGTTAAAGAATAACTGATCTAACATATTTGTGATGATCAGATCACTTTACATACAGTGGGCCTTTTGAAAGTTACACTGTAACTTTGTGATAGAAAGTCGGCGAACAAAGTGTTAAAAGTCCAGGTCAAACTGCAAACTGTCCCGGTGAGTTTGTACCTTGTCCGAGTAGATGGACATGCGCGTGGTCAGCCCCACCACTGGGATGCGGTAAAACCCGGCAGTGTAGGAGACCGGAGTGGGAGTCAGGTGGTCACTGGACTGAGGCGGGTGGCTCACGAGGATCGCGTACACCTGAAACAGACAGGAAACACGGGAGGTACACGGTTTGATCACCACAACTACATACATGTACATACAAGTATAACTACACACAGATTTGTCCACATCATTATTGTGTGTTAATCTCTCCCTCTCTCTCTATGCAGTTGTGTGTTGATACTTATGGCTTGCAAGTTTTTTATTCCACACTTTACCGTTTTTACTGTACATCATTAATGTTAAAGTCAAAACCTCTGTGTGTCTGGAAAATCAGGGACAATTGCTTCGTTTTATTATTGCTTAAGAACGTTTTCTGTGTTTTGGTGGGACAACAGTGTTGCACCCGCCAATACCTGGTGCAAAACAGCACACTTTCAGTGCCCGTCTCTCTTCTGGACATATTCAGCCGATATGAGCGAGCTAAACCCGGGGCTGTCTTGGTGAAGCGTTTATTTTATTTTATTGTTCAAGTCGTTCCATAAATGAAACCCTTGTACAGAAACATAGCTACGCTTGTATTTGTTTTTTTGTTTCTGTAACCCAGTGACCCTAAGGCTATGTCAATTCTCTCTATGTTTGAACATCTTCTGAATAGAAATGAAGGTGGAAGATTATGATTTGGTGCTTTATACAGCACCGCTAATGTGTTAACGTCCACAATATACAGTGAGAAGAAAAAGTAAGTAAACTGTTTGGAAATGCTCTCATTTCTGCAGTGTCTGCTTAAACTAAAGCCACCCAAACATTTACATTTGATCATATTCATATTTTTATTGGCCATAACATCACTGCTCACAAAAACTTAGGGCACACTCAAAAAACACAATGTAACTCAGTCAAATTTCTGGGATATCAGACTGTCCAGTGAGGAAGCCACGCTTATTGTGAATCAATTTCACTTGGTGTTGTGGAAATGAAACAGACAACAGGTGGAAATGAGAGGCAATTAGCAAGATCACTCCAAAAGAGAAATGGTTTTGCAGGTGGTGACCACAGACCATTTCCCTGTCTTCATCCTTTGTACCGTATTTTTGGAACACTTTTGCATTTGTCCAGTGTTCTCACCACTAGAGGTATCATGAGGAGCATCTACAACCCACAGAAGCTGCTCAGGGAGTGATGCTCATCCAAAATGGCACGTCCATTCGTGCTGTGGCAAGAAGGTTTGCTGTGTCTCCCAGCGCAGTGTCCAGAGCATGGAGGAGATACCAGGAGACAGGCCAGTACACCAGGAGACCTGGGGGGGGCCGACCGAGGTCAACAACCCAGCAGCAGGACCGCTATCTGCTCATTTGTGCACGGAGAAACAGGAGAAGCACTGCCCGAGCCCTACAAAATGACCTCCAGAGGGCCACAAATGTGCATGTTGGTCCTCAAACGGTCAAAAACCGACTCCATGAGGGTGGTATGAGGGTGGTATGAGGGTGGTATGAGGGGGGTATGAGGGTGGTATGAGGGGGGCATGAGGGGGGTATGAGGGCGTTGGGCCGGTGCTTACTGCCCAACACCGTGCAGCCCGATTGGCATTTGCCCCGAGAACACAGCGATTGGCAGATTGGCCAATGGTGCCCTGTGCTCTTCACGGATGAGAGCAGGTTCACCCTGAGCACATGTGACAGACGTGACAGAGTCTGGAGACGCCCTGGAGAACGTTCTGCTGCTGCAACATCATCCAGCATGACCGGTTTGGTGGTGGGTCAGTGATGGTCTGGGGAGGCATTTCATTGGAGGGCCGCACAGCCCTCCATGTGCGAGCCAGAGGTTCCCTGACTGGCATTGGGGACCGGGATGAGATCCTCAGACCTATTGTAAGACCATGTGCTGGTGCTGTGGGCCCTGGGTTCCTTCTGATGCCTGATAATGCCAGGCCACATGTGGCAAGAGTGTGTCAGCAGGTCCTGCATGATGAAGGTATTGATGTTCTGGACTGGCCTGCCCGTTCTCCAGACTTAAATCCAATAGAGCACATCTGGGACATCACGTCTCGGTCCATCCATCAACGCCACGTCGCACCACAGACTGTCCAGGAGCTGACTGATGCTCTAATCCAGGCCTGGGAGGAGATCCCTCAGGAGGACATCCGTGGTCTCATCAGGAGCTGCCCAGGCGTTGTAGGGAGTGCATTCAGGCACGTGGAGGCCACACACACGACTGAGGATGATACAGACTCGTTTGGAGGAATTTCTACAGAATTTGGACAAACCTGATTTGTCACTTTGATTTTGACTATAATTTTGGATCCAGACCTCCAGGGGCTGAGAATTTGATTTCCATTTATCATTCTTATGTTATTTTGTTCTCAACACTTTGCCCTACACTATGAATAAAGATTTTCATCCGAAAAATCGAATTGATTGACATCTAGGATGTGTTTTTTTGAGTGTGCCCTAAGTTTTTGTGAGCAGTGTATAAACCTTCACACGAGAGGGAGGAATAAGTAAGTACACCCCCTGAATCTGACTGAACTGCAACAGTTTTGTAAAGAGGAATGATCCCAGATTGGAAAAGGAAAGCAGTTATTGCTGCAAAAGAAGAGTCATCAGATGTTTAATACAGGGGTTCACTTACTTATTCCATGCATGTTGTGAATGTCTCAGGTTTTTTTTTCCTTTTTTTTTCTATTGATGGTTACAAAACAGCCCGCACCATGACTCTCCTGCTCCAGACTTCACATTGAGGAGAGGGTTTGGATGTTGGTGCTGTTCCATTTTTCTTCCACACATGACGTTGTGTGTTCCTCCCAAAATATTCAACTTTGGTTTGTGAAAGAGCTCTTGGATGCTCCACAGCACTACTCGAACTGGGGACCGACTGGACCCAAAGTTGAACAGTCTGATGTGGCTGATGTTGTGTGTGTGTGAACATGGACTGAACTAACGTTGGAGGAAATGCAGTTGGATCTACGGCGGTCTCGGGGTGACCTACAAGTGCTAAATTAGCTCTGACTGAATTAAATTAAAACATCGCACAATGATGTCCTGCCTTTGAGCCGCAGGTGACTGAGGCCCCGCCCACTGGAGTCCCGCCCCCTGGAGCTCCGTGAAGCACAGACCCACATTACAAATATAATGACATCAATATCAGGCTGCAAATAATAAAACTGCCACACGTCTGTTTGAAACTTCTCTTCCACATGATTGTGTTGGTGCTTCAGTCGTGTTTATGAGAAGTCGCGATACTAAAGCTGTCCACAAGAGGTCAGTGTTCAGACAGAATGAAACAGCTCTGAAACTTCGAAGCGCACAACACTTTTTTGCAGGAAAGCTTCAAAGTATTACAAGGCTTCACTTGCCCATCACGACCGCTTGTGCTTCACAGCTAGAAGGTCCTGGGTTCGATTCCCACCTGGACGTGGCCTTTCTGTTCTCCCTGTGTCTGCGTTTCAGAAAATTTCAGTCCAAACTGCAGCTGCACATGTTTTAGAATCTCCATTGTTGAGCAATGTCATACATTTAGATTTAATGCCATGTTTGTATCTAATTTAATTATTTTTAATGACATTTAAGGCCTTGATTTTGGCACAATTCATTTACTGACTTCAATGTTTCTGTTTTAAATCCCAGTCTCACTATGCGACGTACGACCTGCGATTCTCAGCTACGACTGAACACACGTAGATTTCATAACTCGAAGCCTCTGTAGCCGAGAGCGAGGGGATTAGAGTTAATCTGTGTGTTTTGATGGATGGCGCTGGATTACAGATTTCAGGACACTCGTAATCTCTGCCTCACAATCACATTTCTTTATTCTGCAGAGGCGCTGGGCTGTGGCCTGCGGATGGGCTCAGAGGACGAGGCGGCGGCAAGTGTCTGTCCCGCCTAAGGTCAGGAATAACACATCGCAGAATAACCCACATGTTAGAGGAGACCCTGCAGCAGGTTTTGGACAATACAGCGTTTCATCATTGCCCTGATTCAACGTTTCTACATAGATTTATCGGGGAATTGTAACTTCAAGGGACATTTTCCTCAAATCTGTAATTTTGTTGCAAAAAATATAGGTAATTTTAGCCATAAAAGTGTAATGACCCTGGGGAGCAGACAGGGGGCAGTACTGTAAGTGTAATGACCCTGGCAGTAGACAGGGGGCAGTACTGTAAGTGTAATGACCCTGGCAGTAGACAGGGGGCAGTGCTGTAAGTGTAATGACCCTGGCAGTAGACAGGGGGCAGTGCTGTAAGTGTAATGACCCTGGGGAGTAGACAGGGGGCGGTGCTGTAAGTGTATTGACCCTGTGGAGCAGACAGGGGGCAGTACTGTAAGTGTAATGACCCTGGCAGTAGACAGGGGGCAGTACTGTAAGTGTAATGACCCTGTGGAGCAGACAGGGGGCAGTACTGTAAGTGTAATGACCCTGGCAGTAGACAGGGGGCGGTGCTGTAAGTGTAATGACCCTGGGGAGCAGACAGGGGGCAGTACTGTAAGTGTAATGACCCTGGGGAGCAGACAGGGGGCGGTGCTGTAAGTGTAATGACCCTGGGGAGCAGACAGGGGGCAGTACTGTAAGTGTAATGACCCTGGGGAGCAGACAGGGGGCAGTACTGTAAGTGTAATGACCCTGGCAGTAGACAGGGGGCAGTGCTGTAAGTGTAATGACCCTGGGGAGCAGACAGGGGGCAGTACTGTAAGTGTAATGACCCTGGGGAGCAGACAGGGGGCAGTGCTGTAAGTGTAATGACCCTGGCAGTAGACAGGGGGCAGTGCTGTAAGTGTAATGACCCTGGCAGTAGACAGGGGGCAGTGCTGTAAGTGTAATGACCCTGGCAGTACACAGGGGGCAGTGCTGTAAGTGCAATGACCCTGGGGAGCAGACAGGGGGCAGTGCTGTAAGTGTATTGACCCTGGGGAGCAGACAGGGGGCAGTACTGTAAGTGTAATGACCCTGGGGAGCAGACAGGGGGCAGTGCTGTAAGTGTAATGACCCTGGCAGTAGACAGGGGGCAGTGCTGTAAGTGTAATGACCCTGGGGAGCAGACAGGGGGCAGTGCTGTAAGTGCAATGACCCTGGGGAGCAGACAGGGGGCAGTGCTGTAAGTGTATTGACCCTGGCAGTAGACAGGGGGCAGTGCTGTAAGTGCAATGACCCTGGGGAGCAGACAGGGGGCAGTGCTGTAAGTGTATTGACCCTGGGGAGCAGACAGGGGGCAGTGCTGTAAGTGTAATGACCCTGGGGAGCAGACAGGGGGCAGTGCTGTAAGTGTAATGACCCTGGGGAGCAGACAGGGGGCAGTGCTGTAAGTGTAATGACCCTGGGGAGCAGACAGGGGGCAGTGCTGTAAGTGTAATGACCCTGGGGAGCAGACAGGGGGCAGTGCTGTAAGTGTAATGACCCTGGGGAGCAGACAGGGGGCAGTACTGTAAGTGTAATGACCCTGTGGAGCAGACAGGGGGCAGTGCTGTAAGTGTAATGATCCTGGGGAGCAGACAGGGGGCAGTGCTGTAAGTGTAATGACCCTGGCAGTACACAGGGGGTGGTGCTGTAAGTGTAATGACCCTGGCAGTACACAGGGGGCGGTGCTGTAAGTGTAATGACCCTGGGGAGCAGACAGGGGGCAGTGCTGTAAGTGCAATGACCCTGGGGAGCAGACAGGGGGCAGTGCTGTAAGTGCAATGACCCTGGGGAGCAGACAGGGGGCAGTGCTGTAAGTGTATTGACCCTGGCAGTAGACAGGGGGCAGTGCTGTAAGTGTAATGACCCTGGCAGTAGACAGGGGGCAGTGCTGTAAGTGTAATGACCCTGGGGAGCAGACAGGGGGCAGTGCTGTAAGTGCAATGACCCTGGGGAGCAGACAGGGGGCAGTGCTGTAAGTGTATTGACCCTGGGGAGCAGACAGGGGGCAGTGCTGTAAGTGTAATGACCCTGGGGAGCAGACAGGGGGCAGTGCTGTAAGTGTATTGACCCTGGGGAGCAGACAGGGGGCAGTGCTGTAAGTGTAATGACCCTGGGGAGCAGACAGGGGGCAGTGGTGTAAGTGTAATGACCCTGTGGAGCAGACAGGGGGCAGTGCTGTAAGTGTATTGACCCTGTGGAGCAGACAGGGGGCAGTGCTGTAAGTGTAATGACCCTGGGGAGCAGACAGGGGGCAGTGCTGTAAGTGTAATGACCCTGGCAGTACACAGGGGGCGGTGCTGTAAGTGTAATGACCCTGGCAGTACACAGGGGGCGGTGCTGTAAGTGTAATGACCCTGGCAGTAGACAGGGGGCAGTGCTGTAAGTGTAATGACCCTGGCAGTAGACAGGGGGCAGTACTGTAAGTGTAATGACCCTGGGGAGCAGATAGGGGGCAGTGCTGTAAGTGTAATGACCCTGGCAGTAGACAGGGGGCAGTACTGTAAGTGTAATGACCCTGGGGAGCAGACAGGGTTCAGTACCTGGTTGGAAATGAGGTCCTCGCACACCGACAGGGCCATCTGGATGGCGTTGGCCTTGTGTGTGACCGAGATGGCGTTCATCTTAAACTTCTCTTTGCCGTAGACCGTGTTGGCCTGGGTCACGGCCTCCTTAAACACCTGCTCGTAGCGTTTCTGACTCAGGACAGCGCCGATGTTCACGATCCGGGGCTCGCAGCCGCACAACGCCAGGGCGCAGAAGTGCAGCATCACCACCAGGGGGAACCAGCGCAACGTCACTGCAGAAAAGAGGAGCAGATCGAGCAGGTCAGACATTTAAAGTGGACTTTCTGGTGAACACACTGAGCACAGAACAGAGTCAGCGATGGATTATGGGCTTGTAGAGCTTTAACATCACTCAGCACTCCATAGATCAGGAGTACGAGGACCCCAGGGGGTACACAACGACTTAGCAGGGGGGTACTTTGAATTATTTCACATCTAAAAAGAAGGTGAAAATGAATAGCACTGAAATATTGTTTTAAAAGAAAAGTTATTTTAAAGGATGTTTTGCTGTAAAAGGTTTGGGTTTCAGAGTGTTTAAGCTTCATTTTGAACACAATACACAACTAAATACCAATAATTCTGAGTTTAGCAGATCATTTTTTAAATATTTGGCAGCACCTTCGAATTAAGGGGTACTTTGAGTAGAAATGAAAGACTCAAGGGGTATGTGAGACAAAGAAGATTGGGAACCACTGTCATAGATCAGTGGTTTCCAACCCTTTTTCCTTGAAGCCCCCGCACGTGCTGTAGTCAGGCCTGGATCTAAACATAAAGATAATGGCCTATACGCCTTTATGCCAAACAAATAAACTGAAATTTGAACGTTTTACGCAGCTGTACTTCCTTGTACCTCATATATTTTGCTCAAATAATTTCACTTATGACCTGTCCCCCTGACCAGGCAAAGGGATAGTGTTAAAATACAGATGCTGTGACGTGGTTCTGCAAATATTGCAACAGAATGAATATTGTTGTCACTAATATGATATGGATAACACAATAATAATAATAATGGCTTACACCAAATATCTCAAAGCTCCATCAGCCCCTCCTACCACTACCAACCACTCACTCACATTCTACATTCATCCTGGCCTATTGTGCATGTTTTTAGTGGGAGGGTGAACATAAACTCCACAGAAAGGCCCCCTCCAGCCAGGGATCGAACCACACAAGACCTAACCACTGTGCCACCGTGCTGCTGCCATTAAGGCAATCTACTGCCTGCATTATTCATATATTCTAGTTCTGTTGTATTTATTGGGGACAGTGCACTTGGCCTACGGCTGGGCACCTTCCAATGTGATCAGTTACCAGTAGTTAAACGGTGAATGGTGTTAACAATACTTGAAAGTTAATGTTTGTTTTTAACTTTCTTTGAAAAATGGTCATAAATATCAAAAATTCTGCCATGATACGTCAACTTTTGCGCAAAACTGTGATTTCTGAAGTTTCTCCATCATAAAGGGCGGCACAGCAGCACAGCGGTTCGCGCTCGTGCTTCACAGCTAGAAGGTCCGAGTTCGACTACCACTATGAACATGTACAATGACTGCAGCTCGTCTGCGGCGCAGTCACATGACTCCAGGTCTGCACTCCCTACACTGGCTCCAGTACAGGTGAGGGTAAACTTTAAACTCTTAATGTTTGTTTTTAATCAGTTCAGGGACTTGCATCTTCCTGTTTGTGTGAACTGTACATCAGCCCTTAGAGGCTGCGTCTGCAGGACAGACCTGGAGGTCTAGGACCAAAAGTAAGCAGTGGGTGATGGTTCCTCTTCAGTGGCTGGTCCTTGGCTCTGGTCCTCTCTGGTCATCCCTGACCTGACACTGTTTAAAGCGAGGTTGAAAACATACCTGTTTAGATCTGCTTTGACGGCTAACTGCACATGTGAAATGTATGATTTTTATATTCTGTGTTGAAACTGTTTTTATCACATTGCACTTATGGAAAGCACTTTGGTTCAGCGTGTGCTGTTGTAAAGCACTGAATCACGTGCGTGGGACGCTCAAAGTGCACGTGGAGAGTAGTTTACATGCGTGTCAATGAAACAGAACAGCTCGTATGTATACAGATTTCTTGCATGTGTGGCATAACTCTAACATCATATGTTTGAAGCTAAATGCTAGCGGACGTAGGAAAACGTTTACCAAAATACACAATTGTCAAAGTTTCCCAGAGTACCCGCTATTGAGCCCATTTATATTAGAGCTCCCACTTTAACCAAGCACATTATCTCCAGTTCAGCTTTATCCAAATCTAGGTCTTAGCTTTCAAATGAGGCGATACACTTCTCCAGTCGCAGTGGGGGTTCAGAGGTCAATCAGCTGCTTTTGAACCGGTTTGCCGTTAAAGCGAGCGCCCGCCTAACGAGGCGGCAGCGAGAGCGAGAGCGAGTGCATTATTTACCGGTGCGTACATGCGAGCGCGGACTCGTATGAACATGTACAGTGTAAACAGATGAGGCCCTTGGCATGATTTATGCATCATCCACACGGATATACTGTACATATACTGTACATATACTGTACATGACACCAGCTCCAGCTCGGCTTCTTCAGACTCATGTTTCCTCTGGGACGTGTGAGACAAACATCTGCATTTACATCGCTTTGCCGCTCAAAAAGAGAATGGTCCCGAACAGACAACTAAAGGGAAGATTTGTTAGTTTTACCTGATTATTTTAGCCCCACTTTTACCTAAATTTTATTTACTTTTTTTTTTGTCCACCAATTCCCTCTTTTTTTCCCTCATTCCCTCACCAGGGCAGGATCGAGATCAGCTCAGGCCTAATCTGGCTCTAAAGTCGACCTAAATGAGACGGTCTCATCTGGGTGCAAACCCTGTTTAAAGCAGAGGAAACACCTTCACTTCAGTGCAGAACAAAAGCATCAGTGAAATCACTGAAACAACATCGTCAAGTGTTAAAATGACTTTGATTCATCAGCTTGTTTCCATCATGATGTATTTACAATAATGGACGATCTTTTTTAAATCACCACTCTCCTAAAGGTTAGGATTGGGGTGAGTTTGGACTAGTTTCAGCGTTGTCCTGCTGAGGTGATGTTTCCTGTGGAAGTGGAGCTCCACTGATCACGTGCCCCGCCTCCATCAGCTGTGTTCAGACCCTTCTCGCTCCAGCCTGGCTCCATGCAGCCATCTTAAGACTGATAGTGTCTATCACAGTAGCTAAAAGTAGATGACCGCAAAGCATCATGGGATGTAAAGCCAGTCGAACTAGTGCTCATTTTGCACGGGGGTCTTTGGCCTGAGTCACTTCGAGAGTCAGGCTTTGAAAGTTTTTTCCTACAAAACCTGTTCAAACTCTAAGGAACTAAGCACAACATTTATTTATTTATTGGTTTATTTGGTCGGGACAGTGCATGTTAATGAACATACATGGGTCTCATGCATGTAAACAAGCCACACTGGATTGTAGCCTTGGGCTAATTTCCATCCGTCGTCCCCCATGTGCACTCACAAACACTCACATTCAAGACATACGACATACCTACACGTGCACGTGTAGAACTTCTTCTTTTTCTTAAGTTTAAAGAACTAAGAAGGAGCTCAGTTCTCCTGATGGACTTGTGCAAATCAGATTCTAGATATCCAGACCGGTTTCCAGAGGCTGGTAAGATCGGTGACAACGTGACACAACCGGAAAGAGAATGGGCCGAACAAGAAACAGACAAGACAAAGCGGAGGCCATATTTATGTGGATGAGCGAGTTTCAGTGTGTGGGGCAGATAAAGAGTAACAGGTACATTTGATTTCTGCATTTTGTCGGTCAGAAAGGCCCTACAAGTCCAACACTCTCAGATGTGGAGTTATGTAGGAAACAGCAGCGCTGTGAGTGAAAGGCCTCAGCTGAACATAACAGCATGCTCACCCAAACAACAGATCGAAGCTCTTCAATACAAGATCCTGCAGATGGTATGTTAGCATGTTACCTGAATATACACGCACACACATGTGCTGTCTGTTTGTCTAACTGTGTGACCTTAACTCTAAAGTTGGCTATAGTTATCCCTGTAATTAAACTGCCTCTTCACCGCCCTCATGGTGCCTTCCTGGATCGTCCTGTCTCTTCATAGAGCCGAGCGTGACAAGCCTTTCATTAATGTGCTGAGAGAGGAGATGCTGGACTTTGGGACAGTTTCTGTTTCATGTAGACAGGTCCAGCCGTTACAAACACCTTAACCAGAAACGTTTAACTATTTGAGGAAGCCCAGATGATGATGTCATGACCGTGGAAGCTTGAACAAGTCTGCTTCATGCTTGGGTGTAACTTCAAGACACTTGAAGGTTCAGGTTCATTTCATACAAAGTGTCTTGGATAGCAAGGGTTAGAGCTGAAAAGGCATAGGCACACAAGGCGTGTCTCAGTTACACCAGTTCTGTTTGGAGGAAAGGACCAAAACTCCTCCAAATATTGTAAGAAGCTTGTGGAAGGAAATCCAAAACGTTTGACCCAAAATATTCAGTTTAAAGGCAATTCTAACAAATATTAATGAAATTGTGTAGAAAATTCTACCTCTCATTGTTCTGGTATTTAGCAATCATCGATTAGCGTCATCCTGGTTCTGGAGAACGTCCCACAAACGTTGAGCTCTTCATTTCCAGCCGTTTGTGCAGAGGTTGTGTGAGCTGCTGGGGTTGTGAATAAATCATGCCTCTGCGTGGTTCATTAAGCCTCTCGGTGCATTTTTAATTGAGACGTTACATTAATGTCTCTGTAACGAGCTGCGTGTTCGCTTCTGCATCAACCGTGGATTTATTCATGAACATGTGAAAGGGGAGCGAGCGAAGGTGCACTTTCATTTATAAAAGAGGAGGAATGTGTGCAGGAGATGTATGGAGAAACAGATACAAAGTTTAAGGTTCCATATCTTAAAGCAAATATCTGGAGAAACAAGATTATGGACGACCCAAAGCTTGAAAATGACAGTAAGCCTTTATCCTAACACGATGTCCCACAGAGTCACTTTGACATGAAGCTTAAACACTTAGCTTCAAGTCCACGTCTCTTCCTTTTTTATTTCTTATTGCATTAAAGAGTTATTAAGCGACACCGTTATCGTCCGTTATTTAGGCTGTTTATGGGGCTAACGTGAAAAACAACAGTATCTGCCTGTAAAAGTTGAAATTGTGTATTACTGTACGAAATACAGCTAAACAGAGGCTTGTTTGGATCAACATCACAGATTTTTTTCTGGATTCTGAGATATTGAGTGTTTTATGAAACACTCTCCTTTCTGATTAACTCCTCTCTCCAACTCTCTCCAACTCTCTCCTCTCTGGACAGACACTAACGTTATGGGAAGATGCAAATACCTGAATATCTCAGTTTCAAGTACATTTTCAACGACAACATTGATAACACTGCATGTTATCGATCACTGCTGCATTTAAACAACCTGACAACCAGACTAACACCACGCCCCCTCAGACTAACACCACGCCCCCTCAGACTAACACCACGCCCCCTCAGACTAACACCACGCTCCCTCAGACTAACACCACGCCCCCTCAGACTAACACCACGCCCCCTCAGACTAACACCACGCCCCCTCAGACTAACACCACGCCCCCTCAGACAAACACCACGCCCCCTCAGACTAACACCACGCCCCCTCAGACTAACACCACGCCCCCTCAGACTAACACCACGCCCCCTCAGACTAACACCACGCCCCCTCAGACAAACACCACGCCCCCTCAGACTAACACCACGCCCCCTCAGACTAAAAAAAAAAAGAAAAGAAAAGAATGGCAAAAATACCTATAAAATATCCAGATGTGACTCTTCACAAGTTTTCAATCGTCTTTTATTCACTTCTGTGAATAACACAGGGCTCCCAAAACCACACATAAGGTGTATTAGAGTGAAAGCCCCACCCCCACACCTGTGGCACTCAGTGTGTTAAGTGCTCCATTCACAAACACTGCAACGCCTTAACGGAGCCCCCTTTCTCCAGTTTGGCTTTACCCAAATCTAAAAGCTTCAACAGAATAAAAAGAATAAAAATAAAATATAGACGGAAATGCAACAAAAATGTAACATAACAAAACAAAAATGTAACATAACACAACAAAAATGTAACATAACACAACAAAAATGTAACGATAACACAACAAAAATGTAACAATAACACAACAAAAACATGCGAGAAAAGCAACTGCGCCCAAAACCTTGCGACAACGTGATAAAAAAGTGACTTTTGTAGGTCTTAGCTTTCAAATGAGGCATTACACTGCTGCTCTCCAGTTGAGAAGGTTTTAGATTTGGGTAGAGCCGAACTAGAGAAAAGTCGGGGGTAAGGGGAGGAGATGGCTTTGCTGCTGGAGGCTGGAGGCTGAGCTGGGGCTGGTCGTCACACGAGTGGAGATGACGGATGTTTCTATCACTTTATGAGTCAATCATTGAACCTGTCGTCATTTATTCTGACGGAGAAGACGTTTACCTTTGTGCCACTTTTGTGTCATGTGGATAGCTCCATGACTTACAGAGATAGTAACCATAAACCGAGCCCAAAACATCAGTTACCATAGTTACCGGCATGGCATTCTGGGCTGCCTCCATTTTACACTAACCCGTGAAGGAGCTGATAAGGAGAGAGTGGGGAAGTGTTATTGTGGAAAATCAGTAGAATATAAATACAACGTTTGACTATTTACATGTTATCTTCAAAAATCCTCTTAACCCAGTGCATTTTCTACAGTTGAGCTTTACAGTGTAACTCCTCATTTGAAAGCTAAGACCTACATAACCAATCAAAGCTTACGATTGTCATGTTTTCATCCTGTCCTGGCTTGTTCACAGTTACGTCACACAAAACACAACGCGACACAAAAAGTAAACAGAACACAATTAAAACGTGACAATACTGTGGCAAACATGCGACTACAAAGCACTGAAAACATGATCAAAATGCAGAAGGACTCAATCATGAGAAGAAGAAAGAAGAAGCTCAGATCAGGTTTGTAAGCCTTACATCTGCGTTGAGGTGTTTTACTGGTCTAAGCTCCAGCTGAGAAGCTCTGGAGAAAAAGTGCTTGGCTAAAGGGACTGTACAGAGTTTAAAAATGTTAAAATGAAGTGTTTCCCTCCCCCTACATGTTCCTCCATGTCCTCATGTGTAGAATGAGCTCAGACCTGTTCACCACAACTGCCTCTGAAATCCTGCACTGTCACTCACAAAGGTGTTCCTTTGGGTCTGAAGTGCCATCATGCACGAGCTTAATGTAGAAGCTGCAGTTTCACATATGACCTGAGATGGCAGTAGTGAGTATAAAATCACAAACTTGCATCTAACCCCTTTAAATAGTTGTTAACTGACAAAGAGGAAAATCCATGGTGACGTATTGGTATTAATGGTGTATTTTCAATAAAAGCAGGGGAGGGTGGGGTAAATTGAACCACCTAATAAAACATTTTTATTTTGATGCAAGATTATCGATTTGATCTTTACGTGATTTGACCGGACCAGACGGGCCATCCTGCCTCAGCTCTGCCCGATCCCATCAGACCTGGGAAGCTCTGCAGGGAAGGGCCTGGTCAGTACTGGGACGGAAGCCTGGCGAATGTAGTGTGTGAGTGGCTGGTGGTGGTCGGAGGGGCCGATGGCACAGACTGGTTGCCTCACAGGGCAGCTGTGGCTAGAATAGTAGCTTACCATCACCAAGTATGGAGTGAATGAATAATGCAATGGAAAGCGTCTTTGTCCAGAAAAGCGCTGGAGTATTATTATTATTGATTGACTGCAGAATTTTTCCGCAGTCAATTATTGGTTTTCATGTTCTTTATTATTATTCCTCTTCCATCTTTTTCCCGATTTTCTCCAGCTTTCAGCACTTTCATGCTTTGTGCAATTTATGCAAGTTATGCATCAAAATGTTCCGCATGTTGAGGAGAAGGTGCTATTACTTTTGGGACTTCTGCAACTTACGTTTTTTCCGCAATCGGCCAAAATGTCGGAGATTTTTCCCATTGACTTATAATGGGGCTGCCGCAAATCCATGCTTTTCTGCACCTTTTTCTGCATTTTATGCAATTTCTGCACTTTGTGCATGTTCAGCTTCTGCAACTTGTGGGTTTTGAGAAAAAAATGTCCGTCTGCCGTTTTCCAGTTTTTTTATACGAGAGTTTGAAATTTTTGCATTGGTGTGTATGGGGGGAATCCAGCCAATGGGGAAACTCCGCCTTTCAGCCATTTGTGCAGCTTCTGCCAATCAAGCACTGAGGCCATTTCAACAGTTTGACCAGTTTATGGAATATAAAAAGTCTGTGCAATATTAATAATTTATGCAAATTAACCACTTTATGGGATTTAACCAGTTAATGCATTTTAAAGCGTTTATGCAACTTAAGAGTTTATGCCATTTAGGATTTATGAATTTTAAAGAGTTTATGCAATTTACATAATTTACGAATTATCCCATTCATGCATTTTACCACTTTATGCAGTTTATACAGTTTATGCAAAATGACATTTGATGCATTTTACCAGTTTATGCAAATTTGATTATGCAATTGGAAAAGTTTATGCAATTTATGCATTCGCTTCCCGCATTTCCGCAGTCAATCGCAATGGCGATTATTATTATTATCATTTTTATTTTTATTTTTATTTTTATTATCATTATTATTATTATTATTATTATTATTATTATTATTATTATTATTATTATTATTATTATTATTAAAACGGGAAAAGTTTGCCATAAAACTGCACTTTTTATGAATAAAAAAACAAAAAACGCTATTTAATGAGTGCGTTTTTGGTCTAACACAAAAACACAAATATGCAGGTCATTAGTTTCGTATAAAAGCACATTAATAGTTGAAGCAGTTTCCCTCTGAAGCTTCGTTTGATGCAAAGGTGGCCCTTACAGGACGTTGTTGATGAGCTGTGGTGAAACATCATATGTTTTATGTTTTATGTTTAGTATATTACACTAAACGTGACACCCAGCCCGGCTCTGCCTGATAAGACAGGAGCTAAACCTGAAGGATACGGAGGTTTAGTCTGAGGACCAGGTTTCAGCATCAACAGTTGCACAAAAACAACTTTGCTTCACGCTTTTCCAGACACGTCCCACATTCGCCTTCACGCTTTGAAATGCAGACGTGCACGGCGTAAATAAATCAGCCACAACTCCCGCTCTTTTCTCTGCCCAAACACAAACATCTGAAGCGCTACCTTCGCGTGCACGTGACGCACGGACGGATCTGATAATGACACGATCCCTCGGGGTCCGTGTGAGATTCTGCTCGAGTCCGGACTGAACCGGGTCTGTGTGTTTACCTCATCCAGAACCCCGTGTCGAGCCGCGCGCGCGCTGTGGGAGCACGAGTGTGTGAGTGCGTGCGCGCCGAGTCAATGTCAAATCAGAGAAACGCCAAAAGGACGCGCGGCGGAGGGACATTTGGGTCGAAAAACAGACGTGAAATGGCGATGGGTGGATGAAGCGGGGGGGGGGGGGGGGGGGGGGGGGGGGGTTAGTGCGGGGCGTGGGAATCAGAAATAAATCACCAAATGCGGCTGGACTCACTGGTTTGTGCCGCGGACGCGTCTCGCGCGGAGGATCCTGTTGAATTTAACCTTGAGTCCTGCGTAGAGCCGCGGGGTCTGGTCCGAGTCCCCTGGTCCCCGCTCGGGTTCGGGGCAGGTTCGAAACGCGGGTCCGGCGCTCAGTTGGACGCGTTTGATGAATGAACCATGAGGCGGAGGCGCGCGCTCGTGCGGATCCGGCGCGTCTCTTCGCGTTCCCAGTGGAACTCCGTTTAATCCTGGTCTAGTCCGGGTCTTGGGTCTCTGGGCTTCGGTCCCCTGCGCGTGTGAGAGTGAGATCCTCAGGTGCGTGCGTCCTGTTGCGCGCTCCTCGTCTCTCTCCGGAGCCGTGTCGCACGCGCTCTTCCGCAGCGGCTCTTCTCGGTTTTTCGGACGCGTTCCGTCTCGGTTCGGACTCGTGTGTTTGACCTGATGCGCGCGGGCTCGTCCTTGTGGTGGAGGAGGATGATGATGATGCTGAGTGAGGCGCGGTCACGAGGCAGCCAGGCGCGCGGCCGAGGAGTGCGGGCGGGGGCGCGCTGCGCGCCTCTCTCCGTCAGTGAGTTTAGGCGGATTTAATGAGAGGTTTGATGTTTCTCCTGCGTCAGAAGAAAGGAAGAACAAAAGGCACCGGTCAGGAAGAGGTCCGGTTTAGACCAGGGGGATTATGGGTAAATATTTCACACTTTTAGATCTTTGTCCTACCTTTTTACATAATGTCTCACTGTTTCAATAAAGTTCTAGTGTAAGGTCAGGTCATTTTCATTTGTGACTGTGCTCGTGCACCAGAGGGAGTCTCTGTGTTAGTGTGACGACCCTGTGGGGCCTGATCGGCAGAAGAGGATTTATTATTGTCAGCTTCACAATAGGAATGTTCCTTTGTGCAAACATGAAACATAAACTTTGTAGATAATGAACTATAAGGGCATGCATGACAATACACATCATATAGTCAGACAGAATTGGACACAGAAGAACGGTGTGAATGGATTGACTCACATGAGCGTGCACATACAGTACCAGAGCAGTGCAAACAAAGCCAGCGCTCCGGAGCTTACGGCTCTTCCTGAAGCAGCCTGTTTGTAAATCATTAGTGATATTTGACCGTATTCATGTGGTGAAAGTGTCTGCGCTGCTGTGAGTCTTTTGCTTGTGAAGCACATGTGACTGAGGCCCCGCCCACTGGAGCTCCATGAAGCACAGACCAGGTTACAGAGAAAATAACTCTTGTTTATCGGCCCATGATTGATTTGATCAGTCAAACATCTGTATCAGGCTGCAAATAATAAAACCACCAAACTTCTCTTCCACATGATTGTGTTGGTGCTTCAGTCGCAGTAATAACGTTTGTCCACAAGAGGTCAGTGTTCGAACAGAATGAAACAGCTCAGAGACTTCGAACCTGACCAGACTTTTTTAGCAGGAAAGCCTTGAAGTGTCACTCTGCATTAGTGAAGGGATTTACGGCTCTTTTCTGGGAGCCGAGTCTATTTAAAGTCAGATTTGAAAAACGCCAGCCAGATAACTCACGATAAGACACACACACAGAAAACACCGTTTTGATTTAAAGCATCTAAAATGACATGACATTCATGCACTTTGAGCTCTTTGCACAGTTTTTTCCAACGTGGTTTTTCAAACTGCAAATGGCCAATAAAATGAATCTGAATCTGCATTTCTGCAATGTGCAATATTGTGTCCTAACTTCTAACATTCTTTTGGCCCTTACATAAGTATGTGAGTAGTCATTTGTGCCTGGATAAGCCTGGAGCGTGACGTTTGCAGTGTATTATGATTTGTTGATGAACCTGGAAACCAAAGTAAACTCCCTAATCTTCACAATAACATGTTTAAACATCGCACTGATTCATTGTTTCTTCACAGATTCATTTCAATGTTCTTCATCTATAACTCATGACAGATTTACTGAGCTTTCAACCCAAAAAAACAAGGAGACATTTCCACTAATAAATACTGTAAGATCCAAACTCCCCCTGAAAAAGTCTTATTGAGTATATGATACAATTATCCCTCATATTTATATCAGTATTCTGCTGCAAAGTTTCAAATATTATCTCTGTATTGAATAAGGCCTAAAGAAATGAAATGCAGTATTTTGCATTTGTAGCAATAAAAGTATAGTATTTGGGCATTAATCTGCATTATTCTGAACTTGCTCCTACATGTCTAAACTCTCTCCAAACCTGACGCTCCAAGTGCATCTTTGTTTTTTCAATGAAATCTATTGAAAATCTCGTGACCTGTACATCTGGCCTTCTTATATAAAGCACTATTTTACACCTAATTACCAGGTTCACCATTAATCAACGTGTATCATACATCAATGAAATATCAGGGAGTTAAAGTCTTCTTCATCCACAACATGAATAAAAGCAAACTAAAACAGCATTTGCACTGACTACACTGCAAAAAGTCCTCTTGAGAAAGGCCTATGTAAATATGTCAAGAGATCAGTCTATGGGGCCAGATATTTACACCTGCATGAAGATAATACAACTACAACGCCATCTTGTTTTGAGTGTGGGGATTTCCTCTTCCCCTCCTGGAACCTTAACGTGGTGGAGGGGTTTGAGCACCTGAAGGATCCTGGAGCTCTGTTGTCGGGGGGTTCGGGCCCCTGGTAGGGTCTCCCATGGCAAACAGGTCCTACACGGTGACGGGTCAGACACAGAGCGGTTCAGAAGCCTCTTATGAGAGACCAACAGGCCCGGGTAGAACCATGAGACCGGCCCTCTGTGGACCCACCACCTGCAGGGGGCGCCGTAGGCGGCAAGCGCAATGTGAATTGGGCAGCTCCAACAGACCAGGCAACGGACAACTGGAAGAAGATGGATGGGTGGATGATTTCTTCTTATTTGAAGTGTAATATCATGCCCCAAGGACAAAAGTATGTATTTCAAGGAAATGTCACTTATTTGAAGCTGACTTTGTGCAGTGAGAAGTTCAGGGGCTCACGTTCACTGTGTTTGCTCTTTCATTTCTTGGGTGTGGTGTTGTTAGAAGCTTCTCCCTCTCCTGTGCACATGCTGTTGTTCTTGTATGTTCATACACTGAATGGATGTTTTTAATGTTCTTATCTCCCTCTGGTTTTATTTCAGTGACTAAACAAATACGTAAATGTATAAAACTGACTGCTCACCTTCACAATGACTGCTACTATTACTACACAACTACCTTTCGCTCCTCCATCTTTTCCTCATTGCACAAGAGGCTGTCACTTCCCCATGTGCCAGGCCAAGACACTCGCTGGTGTTCAGTGACGTCAAAAACAGGAAATGTCTTTTAACGCCTCTCGGCCGCAAACTCTGCACTTCTGCAACGCGCGAGCAGCTTCTCGTGCCCGACGTCTAGGACCGGGACAGCGGAGAGCAGCGAGCCAGACGACCAGGAGGACGGTCTGTGCTGGATCTGAGCTGGATCTGAACAGGCTTAGACTGAGACAAAGTTCAGTGTTCCACGAGGCTCAGGAGTCATCTTGAAGCTGTCTGGACGGATTTAGAGAAGTGTGGAGTGGTAGAAGTTGAAATGTTGTGAGAAAAATAGAAGAGAATACGAAATGGAGGACGACGTGAGGAAGAAAGGATCTCTGTTTCTTCAGCAACACAGATTTGGAAAGGTACCACATCTATTTCTACTACAGCGTGTTTATAATAACCACGTCTTTGAACCATTCACAGTGTGAAACTCCAAACGGTGTGAAACTGAAAGGCCGTCAGATTGTAGCGTCCCAGGTGATGGCAGTGTTTGTAATGAGAGAAACAAAGCAGGTCCAGGGTTATTGTGTGTTTTCTTTCTGTCACGCAAAATGGGAAGGAAAAGACTCTGCACGGTCCAAAAGTGTTGAAAGCTTGACAGATGGTGCAGCGCTTGAAATTTCAAAGCTAGCCAGAAGAAAAAAAGCACAACGCAACGGTCACAGCCTGAAGGAATCCTTTATCTGTGAGCGCTGTCATTTCCAGCAGCCGAAGGGTCCAGAAGTACAAGGTTTCAGAGCTCCGAGACAACAACAACTGCTGATCAAGACACCTGAGCTGAAACGTCCACACTGGGCCTGGGATGATCCACAGAAACGTGAGCGCCACAATTGAAATGCGAGACAGAGCTGCCATTATTGTTCCAAGCTGAATTAAAAGTGTTTACCGCGTTTCCACCCATCATTATTTGTATGGACATAATTTGTGGGCGCAGCCAGGGCCCATAGGGAGTCCCTCATCTCTGCTGTTGTTCTGCTGGACCTTCAGCTACTCTGGGGCGGTTTACAGCCAGATGAGGATCAGCACCTCCAAATCCGAGGCCATGGTTCTCCACTGGAAAGAGGTGGCTTCCCCTCTTCTGGTCGGTGGGGAGTCCTTGAGAGTTCAAGTATCTCGGGTTCTTGTTCTTAGTGCGGGATGGCTGGAGCGTGAGATGGACAGACGGATCAGAGGCGGTCATCGTATCGGACAGTTGTGCTGAAGAGCTGAGTCCATCTATGCCCCCACCCTCACCAATGGTCATGATCTGGGTAATGACCGTGAGGACAAGATCTCGGACACAAAGAAGCGGCACAAAGAGACGCTTTTAAGGACTGATGAGACGACAGTGACTCTGGGACACTTCAATCCAACAGCCTTTCAGTTTTACACAGTCTGGAGTGGGAAAATGTGAAGTCAAATATGGTAAAAAAAAAAAAAAAGAACTATGGTGTAGGGCTGTGGGATAATACAATATTTATCACTATACAGAGAGCTCATTACAATGTTTTGCAATACATGATATTTATGATTTCTCATTATACTGAACTGCAAGACTTTGCTCTGAGTGAGCAGAATAAGAAAGAACAAGTTACAAATGAAAAAGAAATCAGTCTGACAAATACAGATGGCAGTGGCATTTCAAAAGTCAACCGAGTAGCTCCAAAACATGTTGAAATCAGGCCAACTTAAAGCCCTTGCCATTTTTAAAGCTCCAAGTTTATGGAAGATGTTTTGTCTCATCAAAATGTGAATTTTAAATGTCTGAGAAATTTATGCTTTGAATCTTTTTAACATTGAAATAACAATAATGACTTTTTTTTTCAGTCACTGAATTTTCACTGCTCATTTTTGAAGGGTTTTCATTCACTTCATCAGTCTACATTCAGAGTGTAAAATTGGCAATAAAAATTAAAATACATAAATTCACCCATAAAATATTAATTGTAAAAAACAAAAATTAGGTAGAAAAAAAAATCAAATGGAAAAATTCACCCTTAAAATATTCAATATTTAAATAATTCAATTACAGCTAATTTTTCACTCTGAATTTGAAATATTTAAAAACAATACAGTGTATATTTTCAATGTGAATTTTTCATTTTGAATTTGAAACACTTTGAATTATATGTTGAATATTCAGTGTCTGAAATTCAAGGGCAAAAAGTATTCAAACATGTTATTTCAGTGTAAAAAAAATAAAATCAGAAATTTTAAATTCACATTCTGATGACACAAAAAATCTTCCATACAAGCTGGGTTGAAAGTATAACGTTACATGTTTTCCAATACAATATGTGTCACAACAAACCGGAACCGGACCGGAACTTTCCAGATCCGCTCAATCCATTTATTGACAACGGAGGCCAGTATTTCAAATATCGTCTTCGGAAAACTGTCAAATTCAATCTACAATGTTTGTGACAGGCATAAAACAAGAATAAAGAGTTTTGTAATGTGGACAGTTATTTTGTTTAGTTCTCTAAAAAGGAAGTTCCCACGACCCACCCTGTACTACTGCAGCCACAATTTCCAATACTACTATTCAGGATTCTACCAGTACTTCTCCTTCATATACAAATACCTCGGTGAGTGGGCGACTTCTGGGTGAGCGGGCGACCTCTGGGTGAGCGGGCGACCTCTGGGTGAGCGGGCGACCTCTGGGTGAGCGGGCGGT
The DNA here is from genome assembly GCF_951799975.1 of Gobius niger. Lineage (NCBI taxonomy): Eukaryota > Metazoa > Chordata > Actinopteri > Gobiiformes > Gobiidae > Gobius > Gobius niger. The sequence continues at coordinate 36,447,477 of NC_136852.1, read as the reverse complement.
GAGTGGGCGACCTCTCGGTGAGCGGGTGACGTCTCGGTGAGCGGGCGACCTCTCGGTGAGCGGGCGACCTCTCGCTGAGCGGGCGACCTCTCGGTGAGCGGGCGACGTCTCGGTGAGCGGGCGACGTCTCGGTGAGCGGGCGACCTCTCGGTGAGCGGGCGACCTCTGGGTGAGCGGGCGGTGAGTGGGCGACCTCTCGGTGAGCGGGCGACGTCTCGGTGAGCGGGCGACCTCTCGGTGAGCGGGCGACCTCTCGGTGAGCGGGCGACCTCTGGGTGAGCGGGCGGTGAGTGGGCGACCTCTCGGTGAGCGGGCGACCTCTGGGTGAGCGGGCGGTGAGTGGGCGACCTCTGGGTGAGCGGGCGACGTCTCGGTGAGCGGGCGACCTCTCGGTGAGCGGGCGACCTCTCGGTGAGCGGGCGACCTCTGGGTGAGCGGGCGGTGAGTGGGCGACCTCTCGGTGAGCGGGCGACGTCTCGGTGAGCGGGCGACCTCTCGGTGAGCGGGCGACCTCTGGGTGAGCGGGCGGTGAGTGGGCGACCTCTCGGTGAGCGGGCGACCTCTGGGTGAGCGGGCGGTGAGTGGGCGACCTCTGGGTGAGCGGGCGACGTCTCGGTGAGCGGGCGACCTCTCGGTGAGTGGGCGACCTCTCGGTGAGCGGGCGACCTCTGGGTGAGCGGGCGGTGAGTGGGCGACCTCTCGGTGAGCGGGCGACCTCTCGGTGAGCGGGCGACCTCTCGGTGAGCAGGCGACCTCTCGGTGAGCGGGCGACCTCTCGGAGGGGCGGGCGACCTCTCGGTGAGCGGGCGACCTCTTGGAGGGGCGGGCGACCTCTCGGTGAGCGGGTGACGTCTCGGTGAGCGGGCGACCTCTCGGAGGGGCGGGCGACCTCTCGGTGAGCGGGTGACCTCTCGGTGAGCGGGCGACCTCTCGGTGAGCGGGCGACCTCTCGGTGAGCGGGCGACCTCTCGGTGAGCGGGCGACCTCTGGGTGAGCGGGCGGTGAGTGGGCGACCTCTCGGTGAGCGGGCGACGTCTCGGTGAGCGGGCGACCTCTCGGTGAGCGGGCGACCTCTCGGTGAGCGGGCGACCTCTCGGTGAGCGGGCGACCTCTCGGTGAGCGGGCGGTGAGTGGGCGACCTCTCGGTGAGCGGGCGACCTCTCGGTGAGCGGGCGACCTCTCGGTGAGCGGGTGACGTCTCGGTAAGCGGGCGACCTCTCGGAGGGGCGGGCGACCTCTCGGTGAGCGGGTGACCTCTCGGTGAGCGGGCGACCTCTCGGTGAGCGGGCGACCTCTCGGTGAGCGGGCGACCTCTCGGTGAGCGGGCGACCTCTGGGTGAGCGGGCGGTGAGTGGGCGACCTCTCGGTGAGCGGGCGACGTCTCGGTGAGCGGGCGACCTCTCGGTGAGCGGGCGACCTCTCGGTGAGCGGGCGGTGAGTGGGCGACCTCTCGGTGAGCGGGCGACGTCTCGGTGAGCGGGCGACCTCTCGGTGAGCGGGCGACCTCTCGGTGAGCGGGCGGTGAGTGGGCGACCTCTCGGTGAGCGGGCGACCTCTCGGTGAGCGGGCGACCTCTCGGTGAGCGGGCGACCTCTCGGTGAGCGGGCGACCTCTCGGTGAGCGGGCGACCTCTCGGTGAGCGGGCGGTGAGTGGGCGACCTCTCGGTGAGCGGGCGACCTCTCGGAGGGGCGGGCGACCTCTCGGTGAGCGGGTGACGTCTCGGTGAGCGGGCGACCTCTCGGAGGGGCGGGCGACCTCTCGGAGGGGCGGGCGACCTCTCGGAGGGGCGGGCGACCTCTCGGTGAGCGGGCGACCTCTCGGTGAGCGGGCGACCTCTCGGTGAGCGGGCGACCTCTCGGAGGGGCGGGCGACCTCTCGGTGAGCGGGCGACCTCTCGGTGAGCGGGCGACCTCTCGGAGGGGCGACCTCTCGGAGGGGCGGGCGACCTCTCGGAGGGGCGGGTGACCTCTCGGTGAGCGGGCGACCTCTGGGTGAGCGGGCGACCTCTCGGTGAGCGGGCGACCTCTCGGTGAGCGGGCGACCTCTCGGTGAGCGGGCGACCTCTCGGAGGGGCGGGCGACCTCTCGGTGAGCGGGTGACGTCTCGGTGAGCGGGCGACCTCTCGGAGGGGCGGGCGACCTCTCGGAGGGGCGGGCGACCTCTCGGTGAGCGGGCGACCTCTCGGTGAGCGGGCGACCTCTCGGTGAGCGGGCGACCTCTCGGTGAGCGGGCGACCTCTCGGTGAGCGGGCGACCTCTCGGAGGGGCGGGCGACCTCTCGGTGAGCGGGCGACCTCTCGGTGAGCGGGCGACCTCTCGGAGGGGCGACCTCTCGGAGGGGCGGGCGACCTCTCGGAGGGGCGGGTGACCTCTCGGTGAGCGGGCGACCTCTGGGTGAGCGGGCGACCTCTGGGTGAGCGGGCGACCTCTGGGTGAGCGGGCGACCTCTGGGTGAGCGGGCGACCTCTCGGTGAGCGGGCGACCTCTGGGTGAGCGGGCGGTGAGTGGGCGACCTCTCGGTGAGCGGGCGACCTCTCTGTGAGCGGGCGACCTCTCGGTGAGCGGGCGACCTCTCGGTGAGCGGGCGACCTCTCGGTGAGCGGGCAACCTCTGGGTGAGCGGGCGGTGAGTGGGCGACCTCTCGGTGAGCGGGCGACCTCTCGGTGAGCGGGCGACCTCTCGGTGAGCGGGCGACCTCTCGGAGGGGCGGGCGACCTCTCGGTGAGCGGGTGACGTCTCGGTGAGCGGGCGACCTCTCGGAGGGGCGGCCGACCTCTCGGTGAGCGGGCGACCTCTCGGTGAGCGGGCGACCTCTCGGTGAGCGGGCGACCTCTCGGTGAGCGGGTGACCTCTGGGTGAGCGGGCGACCTCTCGGTGAGCGGGCGACCTCTCGGTGAGTGGGCGACCTCTGGTTGAGTGGGCGACCTCTCGGTGAGCGGGTGACCTCTGGGTGAGCGGGTGACCTCTGGGTGAGCGGGTGACCTCTCGGTGAGCGGGCGACCTCTGGGTGAGCGGGCGACCTCTGGGTGAGCGGGCGGTGAGTGGGCGACCTCTCGGTGAGCGGGCGACCTCTCGGTGAGCGGGCGACCTCTCGGTGAGCGGGCGACCTCTCGGAGGGGCGGGCGACCTCTCGGTGAGCGGGCGACCTCTCGGTGAGCGGGCGACCTCTCGGTGAGCGGGCGACCTCTCGGTGAGCGGGTGACCTCTGGGTGAGCGGGCGACCTCTCGGTGAGCGGGCGACCTCTCGGTGAGCGGGTGACCTCTGGGTGAGCGGGCGACCTCTCGTGAGCGGGTGACCTCTGGGTGAGCGGGCGACCTCTCGGTGAGCGGGCGACCTCTGGTTGAGCGGGTGACCTCTCGGTGGCGAGCGCTCGAACCCTGAGCCACTCGTGTGCTCTGTGTTCCAGAGATGGAGGAAGGTCTGGTGCGTGTTGTTCCGGGAGAGTCACTGCTCCGTGTCCCGGCTGGAGATCTACGACTGGAACGAGCGCGGTGACCGGAGTACACGCAGGCAGCAGGACAAGAAGGTACTACTACTACTACTACTACTACTACTACTACTACTACTACTGCTGCTCTGACCGGAGTACACGCAGGCAGCAGGACAAGAAGGTACAACTACTACTACTGCTACTACTACTACTACTGTGACCGGAGTACACGCAGGCAGCAGGACAAGAAGGTACTACTACTACTACTACTACTACTACTACTACTACTACTACTACTGCTGTGACCGGAGTACACGCAGGCAGCAGGACAAGAAGGTACAACTACTACTACTGCTACTACTACTGCTACTACTGTGACCGGAGTACACGCAGGCAGCAGGACAAGAAGGTACTACTACTACTACTACTACTACTACTACTACTACTACTGTGACCGGAGTACACGCAGGCAGCAGGACAAGAAGGTACAACTACTACTACTGCTACTACTACTACTACTGTGACCGGAGTACACGCAGGCAGCAGGACAAGAAGGTACTACTACTATTACTACTACTACTACTACTGTGACTGGAGTACACGCAGGCAGCAGGACAAGAAGGTACTACTACTATTACTACTACTACTACTACTATTACTACTACTACTACTGTGACCGGAGCGCCACATGCCAAAACAGCAAACTTCTCATGGTTTTCTTACAAAAATGCCACTCTGCCATAAGGGCACATTTGTTCAGTGTACGGCTAATAGTAGTTCTGTGGACAGTTTCCCCCACCTGAGCTGTAGCTCTCTGCAGTTCATCCAGGGTCATCATAGGCTTCTTCTCAATAACTTGATCCCGGACCTGTCTGCTGTGTTGTTGGACTTCATGATGCTTCTGCTCCACAATAGTCTCTAACAGACCTGAGACCATCACAGAGCAGCTGTATTTGAACTGACATTAGATTACACACAGGTAGACTCTGTTTAGTCATCAGGTCAACATGTGATCATTCAGAAATCATCAGGAAACTTCTGAAGGCAACTGGCTGCACTAAAGGAACATCACACTTTTCAGTTTATTTATAAAGAAAAATCTAAATCATGTATGAATTTCATTTCACTTCACGATTGTGTGTCATTTAGTGTATGTCTTTCACATCAAATTTCTATTGAACATATTTATGTTTATGGTCCATAGTATGGCAAAATGTCAAAAAGTTAAAGGGGCCCCATACTTATGCATACCACTGTACCACTATTACCACCACTACTACTACAGTTATTACTACATTTACTGCTGCTGCTACTCGATGAGATAAGCCTTTATTGATCTCATAATGGAGAAGTTCACTTGACACATCAGCTCTGTGCAGGGAGTGGTCCAATGGCTCATTTAACAAGTCATCAGGGCATAGGCAACCTCGGCGGCCGCCAAGGGCACCATCTGCTTTAGCGGCACCGAAATACGATTAGATTTTTTCTTATTTCACCATTTGGGTTAAGAAATGTTAGAACCCAATCGTGCCAAGGCCACCACCAGCCCTGCCAGTCATGAACCAAAATCTCTGCTCAATTTGTCCGACAGTGGCCTAGTGGTTAGTGTGATCAGTGTTTGACCTGTTGGTCCTCAGGTGATCCGGCTGTCCTCCTGTATCCGTGTCACTCCAGTGGACGTGGAGGCCGCTCCCAAAGACACCTCTTCGTTTCTGATCGAGACGACGGAGAAGATCTTTGTGTTCGCCGCAGACAGAGCGCAGGCCGACGAGTGGACACAGCGGCTCTGTGAGATCGCCTTCCCCGTGAGTCGCACCTTTATGTTTGCTGAATGTCTCTCCCTGTTCTTCACTCATTCAGACACAGACTCAAACTACACACTACGCCATGCTGAACAAACACTGTCATGCTTACTCTTTTTTCATATTTATTTATTAATCCACTTCAGTTCTGCACAAAACCACTAAATATATATATAAAACATATATATATATATATATACACTACTACTGCTCAAACGTTTGGGTCTCTTAAAATGTCCTTATTTTAGAAAGAAAAGCACTGTGCAACATGAAATGAATCATCCAGTCTGGACGTTGTTAATGTTGTGAATGCCTCCTGTCACTGTAAACCGGTGAGTTTTTGATCGGTGTGCAGAGGTTCTAATGGTACTTTGTGTTCACTAATGGTGCTAGAGGCTCATTGATGATTAGAAAACCCTCATACAGCACTACTGAAAACTGTTGAGTTGATTGGAGAAGCTACACAACTGGCCTGGGTCACCCTAAACCTTTGACCAGTATTGTAAATATATTTACAGGTAACCGTTTAATAGCCAATAAAAAATAGCTCAGAAATAAAAAATAAGGGAGTCTGGGCTGAAATTGTTTTTATTTTCTATATCACCCCTGAGTGGTGAAAAAGTGAGTTTATGATGGAAGTCAAAGGGGCATGGAATGCCACTTAACATGAAAACACGACTTTACGTAAAAACGAAATTACAATCAATGTTATTACTGATCTTTGACTTACCCAAGAGTTTTTAAAATGGAAAAACTATTTCAGCCCAAAGTCATTTAATACAGTCCATAAATATTGGGACATCAACAATTGTTATGTTTTTGCCTCCATAAACCACCACAATGGATTTCAAATGAAACAACCTTTCATTTGAGAGTATTTACATCCAAATCAGATGAACGGTGCAGGAATTACAACTGTTTGTTCTTGAGCCTCTTTTCAAGGGACCATAAGTAATGGGACAAGTGCCTGCTCAGGTGTTGTCGACAAAAGCAGCAGGATGAACTCTCAGTGTTTGGGACAATATTATGAGCTCATATTCAGCCAAATGCTTAGACGCTGCTTCACAGTGCAGATGGACAATGACCCAAAGATGATGATCTTTAAGGCCCTAAATCAGATTTATTTATTAATTTAATGGAAGCCATTAAATTAATATATTAGTTGTGGTCCAAACTCATTCCTAACTTTTCTAAAATATTTGTAATACTGTATCCCGATTCCTCACTGGGACAAGTTTATAGGCACATTTCAAAACTTGTAGGGTCACTTTTCAGGAACATTGTCACAGACATGCTAGAAAACTAGAGTTCATGAAATTGATGCAAATGCTTTGTAATTAGATGGACTGTTTTTACCACAAATGTCTGAAAATGTCTGAGTACAATATACTAAAGGAGGACCAAAAATGGTACAGTGCCTTTAAGGACGATGAATAAAATTACATAAATGTACTTGAATTAAGAGGTTTAATAAAAATGTGAGTAGGTTTGGTCTAGTCTTCGATAAAATAAAATGTCTCATCACCAAAAGAACAAGCACATTATTTCTTAATTCAAATTACATTGTATAATTTCAAGTGAAAAATAACATCTTTTAAATGTAAAAGTTCATTTATCTTGATCAGAGCTGTCTCTGTGCTGAAGTGGGGCCTAAACCCTGACTGGAAAGTATTAAACACATTGTTAGACAGGAGAAAGTAAGTGAGCTGCTGATATACTACTTTCTCTAGGACTTTTCATAAGAATGGCAGGTTTGATATGGGCCGGTAGTTGTTCATTACCTTGGCATCAAGGCTGCTCTTCTTTAGAAGAGGCTTAATGACTGCAGTTTTCAAGGCCTTTGGAAATGAGATGTTAACTAATTGAGCAAGTTGTGGCAACAAGCTGGTCAGCAATTATGGCATTTGTATAATGCCTTGGACTTTGTCATCAAAAAACAACTGCAAACTCATAATCAAGTGCATTCTAGCCGGAAACAATCGCCCCATTCATTAAGTTACCTCTAAAACAGGAAAGGTTATGGACAAATGAAAAGTAGACATGGGAAAAAGTGTCATGAAACACAACTCGATTTAAAGTAGATTTAGTTGAAAAATGTACCTCGTTTCCCCTGACATCAAAAGGATTTTACGTACTTACTGTGTCATGTCTCTTTTGATTAAAAATGTACCTTAAACAAAATCTGTTATTATTATTAACAAAATCTCCCGGGTTCCGCCACATCAGTCCTGTTCTCTCCACCCTTCACTGATCACTAATAATGAAGTGGAGATCACAGACCAGATCTGACTGTTCTTCCTTGTGTTCAGATGAACTGGTCCGACTCCGCGCTGCAAAGGGCCAGTTCTCTGAGAAACACCAGGTCAGAGCCACATGTGAGCCAGAGCCCCGGCGCCGCAGCCTGTATGGAGGACAACCAGCTGTACAGCCAGCGCGAGCCAGGTGAGTCCGAGCCACGGCCAGACGGGTCAGCACTCCTATCATTCTCATCGTAATAGTCCAAACACACAACTGTAGTTTACCATCTGTGGGCTCCTGAACAGCCACAGAATCCACAAGACCGAGACGGAGCAACAACTATCAAACATTTTTCACAAATGTCTGCTTTTACAGAGTACTGAAGGAAATATTCCAGAGTAAAAAAATCAGGTACAGGGTCTTCAAGACAAAGTTTATTTGTCGAGCACAATTCATGTTCAAGGTAATCCTCCCTTCCACTTTGGCAAAGTAGAGTTGCACAAGAGAGAGAGACAGCTAGTGGGGAAATAGTATTATATAGTAGAAAAGTATTTCCCAGCATTGAAACACCACAGCAGAATATAACCCTCACTGTGACACATGCGATTTCACTCCTATTGACGTATAAAGGATTTCCCAGTTTGATTTGATTCCTCTGAATGGCTGAGTAGCACACGGAGCACATGGCTACTTAATATGCGTAAACAAAAGGAAGTAGTTTAGCTCCGATTACAGCTTGATTCTGCCAGAGTCTGGACTCTGCACTAAAGGAGACATGCTTGCACTGCAAAGGTAAGTCTTTCCGAACAATGATGATGTTCCAGCGGGTGCAGACCCTCGTCAGTGAGAGGATTTATAAGCTGCTGTGGATGTTAGCACGAGCCACATTAGAATTAGCACATGTGGCGCGATAATCACATTTATTTATTATGGAATCTAATACAGTGATGATAAGCCTTACAGCATCAGCCAATATGATGAATTGAGATGCTTTCAGACTGTGACTCACGCAAATATTTCTACAGTTCTGGCTCTTTTACACTGATGGTTGATATACGTCTGTCCAGTGTCACGCCGAAAACTGCATGACTTCCGCTATTAAGGGACTGAAGACCAGTTGGAAACTCGAGTTACCGCTGGTTACGGTGAAAACGAACAGATTCAATATCAGCGGTGTCTCTGCATGGTCTCAGAGAGTGTTGTCCTCAACCTGTGAGATGTTTCTGCGACGTCCCTGCAATGTCCCCGAGACCTGTCGGACACATTTCCTGCAAAGCTGCTTGAGACCACAGAAACCACATATTTTTCAAAGGTCTTTTTCACACCTTCAGGGATCCTAAAGGGGCCGACCAGCTCTCTCCCCATGATTCTGGCCCAAAACATGACTCCGCCCCCTCCTTACTGACGTCACAGCCTTGTTGGGACATGGTGACCATTCACCAACCATCCACTACTCCATTGATTTGACCATCCAGGGTCACACGGCCTCATCAGTGAACAAGACTGTTTGAAAATGAGTCCTCATGTATTTCTGAGCCACTGCAGCCGTTTCTGTTCATCAGCTTCAATGAACAGTTTAGGGGAGGCAGGATAGAAGGTTTATGCACAACTGCAGCCTCTGGAGGGTCCTGCACCTTCATGTTCGGGAGACTCCAGAGGCACCTAACAGTTTCAAATACCTGCATGCTGCTTTGTAGCATCTGTTCTCTTAATCTGATGTATTTGTCTGGCAGAAACCGTCCATATTGTGCCTTTATCTGCACAAACCCGAGTGTGTCTGAATCATCCACAAATCTCTTATCAGTACGATGATTACACTTAATCTTTCATGAAATATCAAAGGTTTTCATACCTAGACTAAGGCATTCAACTATTTCACGCTTCTCATCAGCAGAGAGATCCTTTTTCTTTTCCATATTGCTTGAAAATGATGATCTGCTTAATAATGTGGAACATCCTTTTTCAGTAGTTTTTCCCTGAAAACTAATCATCCCAGGTCTCTGAGGTTAATGTCAGTGATTCAAAGAGCCCTGAGACACAAAACCATCCATGAGTTTCATTGAAAACCCTTTTTTTTTTACCTTTTTGACACTGAAATACAATTTTCCTAATAATTTGAAACGCGGTGTAAAGTTACAAGAATGCAGATCCAATCAATGCATAAAACATGTTTGTTTGTAGCCCATACATTTATGGACTTTGCGTGTCATTTTCTGTCTCTGACCTGCGTGATGGAAAGTCTTCTCTCAGTGTCAAAAACACATGAACTAATGTGTCTCACCAGTCGAGACATGTGAACGACTCAGTGGAAACAGCTGGGTGTTACAGTCAACTTTACTGTCAATGTGGTCAATATCAGCACAACAGTTTGTAAAGGTTTCCTCATGACAGAGGCGATCTGTTCTTGACTTTTTCTATCGTAAACTTATTACTTTAACCTCTCTACATTACCTCTCTACAATTGCACCAAATAAAAGAAGAGTGGTGTTGCAAGTGAGGCTGTGTGTGCAATACCTTTTCCTGTTCTCCGTTTGGCCCTTGTGTGCCGTCTCTGACGCACCTGCTCCAAACCAGAGCTGTGCGACGTGACCCGGTTAACTCCCCTCCACTGGAAACACGAATCACACTCTATTACATTAAAAAGTAACAAGTCAATTTGTCCAAGTGTTCATTGGAAAAGCTGACACTATGAACAGCAGGTGGCGCTGTGCAGATGAACTGCCAATGCCACTGACACATGGTTTGTCCCCGTCGTGTTACCGTACGAGGGGAGTCCAGGCACGTTTTGTGTTTAAAAAGCAGCATTCTTCCAAACATGTACTTAAACTGCTTTGTACTTTGAGTATTTTCTAAAGCAAATATTTTTACTTCAGAAAAAGCAAGATTTACTTTTATTGGAGTAATATTTGACAAGTACACTTGTAATTATTTTGCATCATTAATATGTAACTTAATGACTTGGTTATCTAACAATGTAAATGTTAAATGAAAGACTAAAACAAAGTAAAAATGGATAACTTTAATGACGAACAAAACAAAACTTGCAGTTCCTGTCAAATGCTAACAGGGTTTCTACAGCAGCAGCGAGTAATGCTTTAAAGGCCTTTTCAATGCCTAAATACTACATTTTTAATGCCACAAAATATCTAAAAAATATATATATGTTTCATTTCAGTGTCAAACAGAGTTTTTGTGTTGAGTGATGTCATTGAGTGGGTTCTGCCTCTAAGGAACAATGATCTGCTGTAGTTTAAAACATCGGGGTGCCACAAGGATGCTGTCTTAGTCCCTTATTATATAGTCTGTATACTTATGACTGTGTAGCAAAACATCCCACAAACAGCATTTTAGCATTTGCAGACAACACCACGTTTTGATTTCTTACAACAATGAGCTGCACTACAGGGACGAAGTGAGCAACCTGATCACATGGTTCATAACAATCTGGCCCTGAATGTAGAACAACTAAAGAGCTCATCATAGACTTCAGGAAACCGAAATCTCCTCACACGCCTGTCCAAGTTCACAGCCCTCCTGTTGAAATTGTGAGGAAGTTTCTGGGCATTCATATTTGTGAAGCTCTCTCCTGGTCTCTTCACATCAGCTGTGCAATTAAAAAAGCTCAGCAGAGACTTTATTTTTTAAGGTGTCTCAAGAAATATGGATTGTCAAAAGAGACGCTCATCATTTTTTTACAGATGTTCCCTCAAAAGTGTTTTGACAGGAAGTTTGTTGGTGTGGTTTGGTCATGTCACATCACATGACCACACCCTTCTGAAAAGGACAGTTAAAACCACATGTCGGATTATTGGATCTCCTCTGCCTCAGATACAGGACTTGTACGCTTTGAGAAAAAGGCTCTCAGTATTGTGGAGGACCCGAGCCATCCCACTCGATCCCTCTTCTCCTCCCTACCTTCTGGGAGACGTCTGCGGAGCCTCAAAGCTCAGAAATCTGGTTTCACAGACAGTTTTTATCCTCAGGCGGTGAGGCTCATGAACTTCAGCCTTAAGCAGTGCTCAGGTTTTTGCGTTTTTTTGCTGGAATGTTTAGTTGTATTGTGTTGATGTTTTTATATGTAGATTAGTTTCCTGTTCAGTGGAGAGAGCGCCAGGGCAAAACTCTTTTCATTGCTTTAGGTACCTTGTACTTAACACACATGACAAATACACTTGAAACTTGAACTTAAGGAAAAATGATATATTCTAAGAAATGTACTGCCAGTTTGAATCAGATTCAATACTTTTTAATGACTTTTATGGCATTCATTTTGACATAATTAATTGACTAGTATTTAATGCTTTTGAAAGTAATCCTGGATAAGTCTCAGTCCAATCCTCTGGGTGTTCTTGTGCAGAACAATGAAGTAAATGGTCTTTTTGTGGCTGTAATTGCTGCCTTTTTGTTCACATTTGCTCATTGATTGACTGCGGAATTCTTCCGCAGTCAATTATTGGTTTTCATGTTCTTTATTATTATTCCTCTTCCATCTTTTTCCCGATTTTCTAGAGCTTTCAGCACTTTCATGCTTTGTGCAATTTATGCAAGTTATGCATCAAAATGTTCCGCATGTTGAGGAGAATCCTGCTATTACTTTTGGGACTTCTGCAACTTACGTTTTTTCCGCAATCGGCCGAAATGTCGGAGATTTTTCCCATTGACTTATAATGGGGCTGCCGCAAATCCATACTTTTCTGCACTTTTTTCTGCATTTTCTGCAATGTCTGCACTTTGTGCATGTTCAGCTTCTGCAACTTGTGGGTTTTGAGAAAAAATTGTCCTTCTGCAGTTTTCCAGTTTGTTTGACATTTTTGCATTGGTGTGTATGTGGACCTGTCCCATTAGTGTGTATGGGGGAATCCAGCCAATGGGGAGACTCCAGGACTTTCAGCCATTTGTGCAGCTTCTGCCAATCAAGCACTTTCAACAGTTTGACCAGTTTATGGAATATAAAAAGTGTATTTAATATTCATAATTTATGCAAATTAACCACTTTATGGGATTTAACCAGTTTATGCATTTTAAAGCGTTTATGCAACTTAAGAGTTTATGCCATTTAGGATTTATGAATTTTAAAGAGTTTATGCAATTTACATAATTTACGAATTATCCCATTCATGCATTTTACCACTTTATGCAGTTTATACAGTTTATGCAACATGACATTTGATGCATTTTACCAGTTTATGCCAATTTGATTATGCAATTTGAAGAGTTTATGCAATTTCTGCATTCACTTCCCGCATTTCCGCAGTCAATCGCAATGGCTCTATCAGAGCTCTAGTTAGTATTGATATTTTTTGCTCCGTATCAATACTTAAAACGTAGCCGCTTGGTATCAATATATCAATACTATGTTATGGATCAGCCCATCCCTGAAGCTTAGCCTCTGAGATCTGACCATGGGACACTCACAGACCTGATTGTTTCTAGGTCTTTGTTTTGACCTTGTTTTGACCTTGGTTTACTTCGTCCTGAGGGTCTTGGAACTCTTTTCAGAGGCTCGTGAGCTTTTCCCAGAAAAAAAACCTGGAAACGAATGTGTTTTTTTCCATACCTGACAATTTCCTCAGAGTCACATGATGTTACTGTGACGCGTCTTGCCGGCTGATTGACACAGGTTTTGGCACTGTTTCCTGACCGACAGTCTTCAGACAGTCTTCCTACTTCTTCAGTACGGCAGGTACCCAAATTGGTCAATTAAAAAAGGGAGATGTGGGAAATAAAACGAGAAAACAAAACAAAAAGGAAACAGAAGGGAAACAGAGGAGCACACCACGGTGGTTGCATTAGCATACATCAGGGTATTACATTACAGAGGGCGATGAGAAAACATAATATCAATACATCAGTCAGACCACAAAGAAAACTGAAGCAAATATTAGTCCATACCCAAAAGATAAAATAGAACCAGACCAGAAATGCAACGTAATACATGAAATCCCATCATGCAATAAAACAATGGCACCGTGTAAACAAGCAGCAACCTCCTTCTCTCTTGGTATCGCTTTTCCTGCAAACTGCAATGGTGGTTTCTGTGTTCCACATTGTTTTGCTGAATACTTTTGTACGTCTTTGCCATGTTTTTGTGGACGTTCAATGGATTTTTTTTTTACTGCAGAGAGTCCAACATGGCCCTGAAGAAGCAGCTTTTTAATAGTAAACAAACAGCTAGCTTAAGAGCTAACGGCATTTGAAACCTACACATTTCTTCTTCTGAAACACCGAAGAGGCACTAAGAGCCCCCCACACCTGCAGCACAGTGGAGGCGTCACAAGAGGAGCTACAGGAAACAAACAAGGGATAAACGAGGAGGTATCCGGGCAAGACTCACAGCTAAGCCACACATGCCTTCTATTGTTCTGGCTAATGGACATTCACTGGAGACTAAAACAGATCCACTGCGAAGATGGTGAAAGACTGTTGTGGAGTGAGCTGCGCAGGAGAAAGAGGAAGGAGGAGGCACTGACCAGTGCAGGACACCACGCTCTGACACAGGGACAAAGGAGGAGGTGCACTGTTTCAGAGGAGACTGAAGGCAGTGCTACGGTTTCCCCGCCCTCGTCATTGGCATGGTGGATCCTGATGCCATATCAGTTGGGAACCATTGCTGTAGATGTAGTTTAAGTATTGTCTATGCGGTTTAGCGTTTGTCTGAGAGCAGCATTATAGCTACAGCGTCGGTGCTAATCTGTCAGTTCAGCACTTTGTGTTTCCTCCGCAGCTCCATGGTTCCAGCGTGAGTCGGCACTTTTTACACTTATTTCTGTTCCACGGTGCCGTTTTGAGCCTGAACAACTAAATAAAGTTGGAGCGCAGAGGAACAGAATGAGTTCAGATGTGGTTAGCGTCGCGAGGCTATTTTTAGAAATGGCAGAAGAAGAAGTGAGCGAACAGGAAGTGTGGTCTGTGACAGGAAGTTCACTCACAATCCCATCACTCCTTTAAAACCGGGTTAAAATTAGGCGCTGTGTCAGTGTCTGCACGTCAGTTAAAAAAAGCCGAAGTCTGACCAAAATAACTCTTAAGAATGTGACAATTTCACATAAACGAGCATCGCCACTTTATTGTTCTTCTGTCATTGGTACACTTTCAAGTACCACCTCATGAAATAATATTAGACCTTTTCCAGCGCATTCAGGCCCAGATGAAGATCAATACAGGACCAAAAAGGGGTCTTTATGGTTCTTACGAACAAACCTGCCTTTTTCTGTCCACGTTTTTACTGATGCAGATGCTTCTCTGTAGTCTCCGCTTCATAACTCTATCATAGCTCTATCATAACTCTATCATAACTCTATCATAGCTCTGTCATAACTCTATCATAACTCTATCATAACTCTATCATAACTCTGTCATAGCTCTATCATAACTCTATCATAACTCTATCATAGCTCTATCATAGCTCTATCATAGCTCTATCATAGCTCTATCATAACTCTATCATAACTCTATCATAGCTCTATCATAACTCTATCATAACTCTATCATAACTCTATCATAACTCTATCATAGCTCTGTCATAACTCTATCATAACTCTATCATAGCTCTGTCATAACTCTATCATAACTCTATCATAGCTCTGTCATAACTCTATCATAACTCTATCATAACTCTATCATAACTCTATCATAACTCTATCATAACTCTATCATAACTCTATCATAGCTCTGTCATAACTCTATCATAACTCTATCATAGCTCTGTCATAACTCTATCATAACTCTATCATAGCTCTGTCATAACTCTATCATAACTCTATCATAGCTCTATCATAACTCTATCATAACTCTATCATAACTCTATCATAACTCTATCATAGCTCTGTCATAACTCTATCATAACTCTATCATAACTCTATCATAACTCTATCATAACTCTATCATAACTCTATCATAACTCTATCATAGCTCTGTCATAACTCTATCATAGCTCTGTCATAACTCTATCATAACTCTATCATAACTCTATCATAGCTCTATCATAACTCTATCATAACTCTATCATAACTCTATCATAGCTCTATCATAACTCTGTCATAACTCTATCATAACTCTATCATAACTCTATCATAACTCTATCATAGCTCTATCATAGCTCTATCATAGCTCTGTCATAGCTCTATCATAACTCTATCATAGCTCTGTCATAACTCTAATAGCTCTGTCATAACTCTATCATAACTCTAACATAACTCTATCATAACTCTATCATAACTCTGTCATAGCTCTATCATAACTCTATCATAACTCTATCATAGCTATATCATAACTCTATCATAGCTCTATCATAGCTCTATCATAACTCTATCATAACTCTATCATAACTCTATCATAACTCTGTCATAGCTCTATCATAACTCTATCATAACTCTATCATAGCTCTATCATAACTCTATCATAACTCTATCATAACTCTGTCATAGCTCTATCATAACTCTATCATAACTCTATCATAGCTCTATCATAACTCTATCAAAACTCTATCATAACTCTATCATAGCTCTATCATAACTCTATCATAACTCTATCATAACTCTATCAAAGCTCTATCATAACTCTATCATAGCTCTATCATAACTCTATAATAGCTCTGTCATAACTCTATCATAACTCTATCAAAACTCTATCATAACTCTATCATAGCTCTATCATAACTCTATCATAGCTCTATCATAACTCTATCATAACTCTATCATAGCTCTGTCATAACTCTATCATAACTCTGTCAAAGCTCTATCAAAACTCTATCATAGCTCTGTCATAACTCTATAATAGCTCTGTCATAACTCTATCATAACTCTATCAAAACTCTATCATAGCTCTATCATAGCTCTATCATAACTCTATCATAGCTCTATCATAACTCTATCATAACTCTATCATAGCTCTGTCATAACTCTATCATAACTCTATCATAACTCTATCATAACTCTATCATAACTCTATCATAGCTCTATCATAACTCTATCATAACTCTATCATAACTCTATCATAGCTCTGTCATAGCTCTATCATAACTCTATCATAGCTCTATCATAACTCTATCATAACTCTATCATAGCTCTATCATAACTCTATCATAGCTCTATCATAACTCTATCATAACTCTATCATAGCTCTATCATAACTCTATCATAACTCTATCATAGCTCTATCATAACTCTATCATAGCTCTATCATAACTCTATCATAGCTCTATCATAGCTCTATCATAACTCTATCATAGCTCTATCATAACTCTATCATAACTCTATCATAGCTCTATCATAACTTTATCATAACTCTATCATAATTCTGTCATAACTCTATCATAACTCTATCATAACTCTATCATAACTCTATCATAACTCTATCATAACTCTATCATAGCTCTATCATAGCTCTATCATAACTCTATCATAACTCTATCATAGCTCTATCATAACTCTATCATAGCTCTATCATAGCTCTATCATAACTCTATCATAACTCTATCATAACTCTATCATAGCTCTATCATAGCTCTATCATAACTCTATCATAACTCTATCATAGCTCTATCATAACTCTATCATAACTCTATCATAGCTCTATCATAACTCTATCATAACTCTATCATAGCTCTATCATAGCTCTATCATAGCTCTATCATAGCTCTATCATAACTCTATCATAGCTCTATCATAGCTCTATCATAACTCTATCATAACTCTATCATAGCTCTATCATAGCTCTATCATAACTCTATCATAACTCTATCATAGCTCTGTCATAACTCTATAATAGCTCTGTCATAACTCTATCATAGCTCTATCATAACTCTATCATAACTCTATCATAGCTCTGTCATAACTCTATCATAGCTCTATCATAGCTCTATCATAGCTCTATCATAACTCTATCATAACTCTATCAAAACTCTATCATAGCTCTATCATAACTCTATCATAACTCTATCATAACTCTATCATAACTCTATCAAAGCTCTATCATAACTCTATCATAACTCTATCATAACTCTATCATAGCTCTATCATAACTCTATCATAACTCTATCATAACTCTATCATAGCTCTATCATAGCTCTATCAAAACTCTATCATAGCTCTATCATAACTCTGTCATAGCTCTGTCATAGCTCTATCATAACTCTATCATAACTCTATCATAACTCTATCATAACTCTATCATAGCTCTATCATAGCTCTATCATAACTCTATCATAACTCTGTCATAGCTCTGTCATAACTCTATCATAACTCTGTCATAGCTCTATCATAACTCTATCATAACTCTATCATAACTCTAATAGCTCTGTCATAACTCTGTCATAGCTCTGTCATAACTCTATCATAGCTCTGTCATAACTCTAATAGCTCTGTCATAACTCTATCATAACTCTATCATAGCTCTATCATGACTCTATCATAACTCTATCATAACTCTATCATAGCTCTATCATAACTCTATCATAACTCTATCATAACTCTATCATAACTCTATCATAGCTCTATCATATCTCTGTCATAACTCTATAATAGCTCTATCATAACTCTATCATAACTCTATCATAACTCTATCATAGCTCTATCATAACTCTATCATAACTCTATCATAACTCTATCATAGCTCTGTCATAACTCTATAATAGCTCTATCATAACTCTATCATAACTCTATCATAACTCTATCATAGCTCTATCATAACTCTATCATAGCTCTATCATAACCCCATCATAACTCTATCATAACTCTATCATAGCTCTATCATAACCCCATCATAACTCTATCATAACTCTATCATAGCTCTATCATAACTCTATCATAGCTCTATCATAACCCCATCATAACTCTATCATAACTCTATCATAACTCTATCATAATTCTATCATAACTCTATCAGAGCTCTATCAGAGCTCTATCATAACTCTATCATAACTCTATCATAGCTCTGTCATAACTCTATCATAACTCTATCATAATTCTATCATAACTCTATCAGAGCTCTATCATAGCTCTATCATAGCTCTATCATAACTCTATCATAACTCTATCATAACTCTATCATAGCTCTGTCATAGCTCTATCATAGCTCTGTCATAGCTCTATCATAACTCTATCATAACTCTATCAGAGCTCTGTCATAACTCTATCATAGCTCTATCATAACCCCATCATAACTCTATCATAACTCTATCATAACTCTATCATAATTCTATCATAACTCTATCAGAGCTCTATCAGAGCTCTATCATAACTCTATCATAACTCTATCATAGCTCTGTCATAACTCTATCATAACTCTATCATAATTCTATCATAACTCTATCAGAGCTCTATCATAGCTCTATCATAGCTCTATCATAACTCTATCATAACTCTATCATAACTCTATCATAGCTCTGTCATAGCTCTATCATAGCTCTGTCATAGCTCTATCATAACTCTATCATAACTCTATCAGAGCTCTATCAGAGCTCTATCATAACTCTTGGGGACATTCCTTGCTCATTCCAAGGCTTCTGGATATTTTGGAGCCGAGCCAGGGTGCGAGGATGTTTTTTTAAAAGGACTTAAAATGCTGGAATATTATAGAACCTTTTTGTTAAGGCCGAATTATTTGAGATGTTTACATAAAAAAAACTGCTCTAATGTCTTTAACAGAAGGCAAGTTCCTGCTGTGAGATTAGTTTTCCATTTTTGTTTATTCATTGCGGCTCTCACATTCCAACTCTCACATCGCCAAAGTTTGTGACACTTGGCAGTGCACAGGTGTTAAAAGTCAGTCCCAGTCCTTACCAGACTGACTTGACTGTGGCCAGTGTGTCAGGGACTGTCACATATTTGTTCACTCGTGTGTGGTGGAAACTTGGTGTGGTTTGATCGCCGGCCTCAGCGTTATCTTCATACAAACGACTTCCTCCTAAAACAGGAAGTGGCTGCGACGACACGTACTCAATAATGGACCAGTGCTTTTATTACTCTGGGACTGACTCCAAATATGTCCTTATGCCCAACAGCACTATCTCAACTCTCTGTTACTGCCATTATTCTTTGTTTTAAACCCTGACCATTTAAACAGAGAGATAAAGAGAGAACAGCTCCACAAAGCAGGCACCTAACCAGTATGCCACCAGGGCCGTATCCAGGATTTTAGAAATAGTCTTGAAGAGATACAGTGCCTCTCGTGAGTATTCATACACCTTGAACTTTTGCACATTTTGTCATGTTTACAAGCCTAAACATGGAGATTTTATTTTGATTTTTTTACTGAACGTTCACACACAAGTAACCGACAACTGTGAAGTGAAAGCAAAATGATACATGATTCTGTTATTTTTCAAAAAATAGAAAAGTGAAAAGTGGGGCGTGCATAAGTATTCATACAGCATTTTCTGAGTGCATTAAATTGCCTTTAAAACATTCCTAATGACTCCAGAATGTCCACACCTTGGCCTAACGGTTAAATAGAGGCCACCTGTGTGTAATCTACTCTCAGTATAATTACAGCTGTTCTTTTAGGCCCTCAGAGCTGTGGTCGGAGTGTATTGGTCACTAAACAACATCATGAAGGTCAAGGAGCACCAGAGAGGTCAGGGATAAAGCTGTGGAGAAGTTTAAAGCAGCATTAAGTTATACAAAGATTTCCCAAGATTTAAACATCTCCCGGAGCAACTGTTCAATCGATTGTTCGGAAATGGAAAGAGTAAAGCACCACTGCCAACTTACCAAGGCGTGGTCCTCCACCTAAAATATCAGAGCGAACAAGGAGGACACTGGTCAGAAA
This sequence comes from Gobius niger, assembly GCF_951799975.1. Classification (NCBI taxonomy): domain Eukaryota; kingdom Metazoa; phylum Chordata; class Actinopteri; order Gobiiformes; family Gobiidae; genus Gobius; species Gobius niger. Next base: position 36,427,238 of record NC_136852.1, on the reverse strand, counting down.
TACAACCAAGTGCCCCATGATAACTCTGGAGGAGCTGTGAAGTGCTGCTGCTGAGCTGGCGGAAACTGTACATGGGACAACTATAAGTCGTATCTTCACAAATCTGGCCTTCATGAACGAGTGGAAGAAGAAAGCCATTATTGAAAGGGGGCCATAAAAAATCCCGTTTGAAGTTTGCTAGAAGTCATATGGAGGACACAGCTCCATGTGGAAGAAGGAGCTTTGGTCAGATGAGACAAAAATTGAACTTTTTGGCCCAAATGCAAAACGTTATGTATGGAGCAAACCTGACTCTGCTCATCGTCCTGAGTGCACCATCCCCAGTGTCAAATATACGGGGGGGAGCATCATGCTGTGGGGCTGCTTTTCCTCAGCGGGGACTGGGGAGATTGTAAGAATAGTTGGGAAGATGGATGGAGCCAAATACAGAGACATTTTGGAGGAAAACCTGCTGGAGTCACAAGAGAACTGAGGCTGGGGCAGAGATTCACCTTCAGCAGGACAATGACCCTAAACACAAAGCTAAATCTACAATGGAATGGTTCAATAAAAACATATTAATGTGTTAGAATGGCCCAGTCAAAGTCCTGACCTAAATCCTATTGAAAATCTGTGGAATAATCTGAAAACTGCTGTTCACAAACGCTCTCCTTCTAATGTGACAGAGCTTGAGTTGTTTTGTAAAGAGGAATGGGCTAAAATGTCAGTCTCTACATGTGCTAATCTTGTAGAGTCAAACCCCAAGACTTGCTGCTGTTAATTGCAGCAAAAGGGGGTTCCACAAAGTATTCATTCATGCTGTATGAATACTTATGCAAGCCCCACTTTTCACTTTTCTATTTTTTGAAAAATAACAGAATCATGTATCATTTTGCTTTCACTTCACAGTTGTCTGTTACTTGTGTGTGAACGTTAAGTAAAACAATCTAAATAAAATCTTTATGTTTAGGGTTGTAAACATGACAAAATGTGCAAAAGTTCAAGGTGTATGAATACTCATGAGAGGCACTGTATAATTGTGTGCAATTTGGTGTATTTTAGATGAACATATTTCATTTTAAAGGACAACTAAACACCAAATCAACTTTTTTTTAGCTTATAAACTGCATAAATATGTTTATTATAGTGCTCTCTGTCCTTGTCACTGTCATTTTAGTGCAAATTAGATCAGATCTCACTTTTGAACCTGTGGCGCCCTCTCTACATTTTCGGTTGCACTATGTTATAATTTCGTGTGTGTCCTCTCCTTTTGCTCTGCCAGCTGTGTGTTGTCACTTTGGGCTGTGTGACATCCGTTGCTCTGCTGCTGGGGTTTAAAGCAGCCAAGTCTCGCACCCGGCCCGGCCTGAGTGAGTTGGAGTTGGAGTAGCAAGCGAGCATCTTTGAGGGACCTCTTGACTGAACAAAAAAAAGCATTTTTGGGGAGAACTTCCCCCTTTGCCTCTACTGCCATGTCCTATGGATGTGTAATATACCCCCATGGTCTACGCTAGGATTTCCCCAGTATTTAAGCCTCAATAGAGGCCGGTGGACAATGGCTAATCTAGGTTTGCATTTCAAAATCAGCTACAGCTCATTGTAGAGGAAAAGTCTGCAATAAAGCACAAATGCCTCCGGCCCGGATCATTGTGTGATCATCATAAAGGCTGCTATATGACGTTATTAGTGCACAATAGGCTGCTTGCTATCACTGGAGCGACCCAAAAGCTGACGGAGGCTAACTGCTTAGCCCCGGGAGAAAACCGCCCCCCCTAGACCCATGTAGATCAAATGTGAGGAATAAACCACAAAATCACTTGTTTTTTAATTTTAATAAAATCAAGGGGAAAATTATTATTATTTTCAGAAAGTTGTGCTAATTTCTAGATTACATATACGCTTTGCCATTTTTAAAGCGAATCTTACTTTTGTGATTTTATACTTTATTTATTTACTGTAAATTTCCAGGGTTTGTGCCTCCCAGTGGGATGGTGGAATTTAATGAAGTAAGAGTACTTTCTTATACTTAATATGATAGATTTTACTCTAATTATGACTTATTTAGATGGATAGCATCTGTTGCAAGTATAATTATAATTTTATTTCAGTGAAGCTGAAGTGAAAATTTGAAGTTATTACATAGAGGGAAAATAAAAAATTGAGAAGTGTCTAAAAATGCATGGATCAAATTGTGTTAACTATGATTGAGTAAAAACTTTTGTATAATGTGTCATGAGCATTTTTGAGTACATTTTCATATATCTGTACTTTTACATTGTTACTGAGAGCTGGTGTTTTTACAGTGTTTTACTTGACAACTTTCCAAATATTTTGTGCGTTGCAAGCTACTTTGTTGTCTTTGTTTTCCCCCCATGTGGCACGTGCACGGATTTGCCATTAAAACGATACATTAGAAAAATGCCTAATGGTTGTCTGGGACGTACAAACTACCCCTTGTCCCGTCTTAGTTTAGTCCTCGTCTGTTCTAACCACTTGTGCCGGTTTTCCCAGTGGGCGTGCAGGACTTCCGTGTGGTGGTGCGTCGCACCGAGGCGTCCGAGCGCTGCCGGCTGAAAGGTGACGCCGTGCTGAGAGCTGACGGCGACGCCCTGCTGCTCATGGACCGCGGAGGACAGGCGCTGTTCACCTGGCCCTACAGATACCTGCGGCGCTTCGGGCGGGACAAGGTACTCCTATTACTGCTACTGCTATGAGTACTGCAGATACCTGCGGCGCTTCGGGCGGGACAAGGTACTACTATTACTGCTACTGCTATGAGTACTGCAGATACCTGCGGCGCTTCGGGCGGGACAAGGTACTCCTATATCTGCTACTGCTATGAGTACTGCAGATACCTGCGGCGATTCGGGCGGGACAAGGTACTACTATTACTGCTACTGCCATGAGTACTGCAGATACCTGCGGCGCTTCGGGCGGGACAAGGTACTCCTATATCTGCTACTGCTATGAGTACTGCAGATACCTGCGGCGATTCGGGCGGGACAAGGTACTACTATTACTGCTACTGCCATGAGTACTGCAGATACCTGCGGCGCTTCGGGCGGGACAAGGTACTCCTATTACTGCTACTGCTATGAGTACTGCAGATACCTGCGGCGCTTCGGGCGTGACAAGGTACTCCTATTACTGCTACTGCTATGAGTACTGCAGATACCTGCGGCGCTTCGGGCGGGACAAGGTACTACTATTACTGCTACTGCTATGAGTACTGCAGATACCTGCGGCGCTTCGGACGGGACAAGGTACTCCTATTACTGCTACTGCTATGAGTACTGCAGATACCTGCGGCGCTTCGGGCGGGACAAGGTACTACTATTACTGCTACTGCTATGAGTACTGCAGATACCTGCGGTGCTTCGGGCGGGACAAGGTACTACTATTACTGCTACTGCCATGAGTACTGCAGATACCTGCGGCGCTTCGGGCGGGACAAGGTACCACTATTACTGCTACTGCTATGAGTACTACAGATACCTGCGGCGCTTCGGGCGGGACAAGGTACTCCTATTACTGCTACTGCTATGAGTACTGCAGATACCTGCGGCGCTTCGGGCGGGACAAGGTACTCCTATTACTGCTACTGCTATGAGTACTGCAGATACCTTCGGCGCTTCGGGCGGGACAAGGTACTCCTATTACTGCTACTGCTATGAGTACTGCAGATACCTGCGGCGCTTCGGGCGGGACAAGGTACTCCTATTACTGCTACTGCCATGAGTACTGCAGATACCTGCAGCGCTTCGGGCGGGACAAGGTACTCCTATTACTGCTACTGCTATGAGTACTGCAGATACCTGCGGCGCTTCGGGCGGGACAAGGTACTACTATTACTGCTACTGCTATGAGTACTGCAGATACCTGCGGCGCTTCGGGCGGGACAAGGTACTCCTATATCTGCTACTGCTATGAGTACTGCAGATACCTGCGGCGCTTCGGGCGGGACAAGGTACTACTATTACTGCTACTGCTATGAGTACTGCAGATACCTGCGGCGCTTCGGGCGGGACAAGGTACTCCTATATCTGCTACTGCTATGAGTACTGCAGATACCTGCGGCGATTCGGGCGGGACAAGGTACTACTATTACTGCTACTGCCATGAGTACTGCAGATACCTGCGGCGCTTCGGGCGGGACAAGGTACTCCTATATCTGCTACTGCTATGAGTACTGCAGATACCTGCGGCGATTCGGGCGGGACAAGGTACTACTATTACTGCTACTGCCATGAGTACTGCAGATACCTGCGGCGCTTCGGGCGGGACAAGGTACTCCTATTACTGCTACTGCTATGAGTACTGCAGATACCTGCGGCGCTTCGGGCGTGACAAGGTACTCCTATTACTGCTACTGCTATGAGTACTGCAGATACCTGCGGCGCTTCGGACGGGACAAGGTACTACTATTACTGCTACTGCTATGAGTACTGCAGATACCTGCGGCGCTTCGGGCGGGACAAGGTACTACTATTACTGCTACTGCTATGAGTACTGCAGATACCTGCGGTGCTTCGGGCGGGACAAGGTACTACTATTACTGCTACTGCCATGAGTACTGCAGATACCTGCGGCGCTTCGGGCGGGACAAGGTACCACTATTACTGCTACTGCTATGAGTACTACAGATACCTGCGGCGCTTCGGGCGGGACAAGGTACTCCTATTACTGCTACTGCTATGAGTACTGTAGATACCTGCGGCGCTTCGGGCGGGACAAGGTACTCCTATTACTGCTACTGCTATGAGTACTGCAGATACCTTCGGCGCTTCGGGCGGGACAAGGTACTCCTATTACTGCTACTGCTATGAGTACTGCAGATACCTGCGGCGCTTCGGGCGGGACAAGGTATTCCTATTACTGCTACTGCCATGAGTACTGCAGATACCTGCAGCGCTTCGGGCGGGACAAGGTACTCCTATTACTGCTACTGCTATGAGTACTGCAGATACCTGCGGCGCTTCGGGCGGGACAAGGTACTACTATTACTGCTACTGCTATGAGTACTGCAGATACCTGCGGTGCTTCGGGCGGGACAAGGTACTACTATTACTGCTACTGCCATGAGTACTGCAGATACCTGCGGCGCTTCGGACGGGACAAGGTACTCCTATTACTGCTACTGCTATGAGTACTGCAGATACCTGCGGCGCTTCGGGCGGGACAAGGTACTACTATTACTGCTACTGCTATGAGTACTGCAGATACCTGCGGTGCTTCGGGCGGGACAAGGTACTACTATTACTGCTACTGCCATGAGTACTGCAGATACCTGCGGCGCTTCGGGCGGGACAAGGTACCACTATTACTGCTACTGCTATGAGTACTACAGATACCTGCGGCGCTTCGGGCGGGACAAGGTACTCCTATTACTGCTACTGCTATGAGTACTGCAGATACCTGCGGCGCTTCGGGCGGGACAAGGTACTCCTATTACTGCTACTGCTATGAGTACTGCAGATACCTTCGGCGCTTCGGGCGGGACAAGGTACTCCTATTACTGCTACTGCTATGAGTACTGCAGATACCTGCGGCGCTTCGGGCGGGACAAGGTATTCCTATTACTGCTACTGCCATGAGTACTGCAGATACCTGCAGCGCTTCGGGCGGGACAAGGTACTCCTATTACTGCTACTGCTATGAGTACTGCAGATACCTGCGGCGCTTCGGGCGGGACAAGGTACTACTATTACTGCTACTGCTATGAGTACTGCAGATACCTGCGGCGCTTCGGGCGGGACAAGGTACTCCTATATCTGCTACTGCTATGAGTACTGCAGATACCTGCGGCGATTCGGGCGGGACAAGGTACTACTATTACTGCTACTGCCATGAGTACTGCAGATACCTGCGGCGCTTCGGGCGGGACAAGGTACTCCTATATCTGCTACTGCTATGAGTACTGCAGATACCTGCGGCGATTCGGGCGGGACAAGGTACTACTATTACTGCTACTGCCATGAGTACTGCAGATACCTGCGGCGCTTCGGGCGGGACAAGGTACTACTATTACTGCTACTGCTATGAGTACTGCAGATACCTGCGGCGCTTCGGGCGGGACAAGGTACTCCTATATCTGCTACTGCTATGAGTACTGCAGATACCTGCGGCGATTCGGGCGGGACAAGGTACTACTATTACTGCTACTGCCATGAGTACTGCAGATACCTGCGGCGCTTCGGGCGGGACAAGGTACTCCTATATCTGCTACTGCTATGAGTACTGCAGATACCTGCGGCGATTCGGGCGGGACAAGGTACTACTATTACTGCTACTGCCATGAGTACTGCAGATACCTGCGGCGCTTCGGGCGGGACAAGGTACTCCTATTACTGCTACTGCTATGAGTACTGCAGATACCTGCGGCGCTTCGGGCGTGACAAGGTACTCCTATTACTGCTACTGCTATGAGTACTGCAGATACCTGCGGCGCTTCGGGCGGGACAAGGTAGTACTATTACTGCTACTGCTATGAGTACTGCAGATACCTGCGGCGCTTCGGGCGGGACAAGGTACTCCTATTACTGCTACTGCTATGAGTACTGCAGATACCTGCGGCGCTTCGGGCGGGACAAGGTACTACTATTACTGCTACTGCTATGAGTACTGCAGATACCTGCGGTGCTTCGGGCGGGACAAGGTACTACTATTACTGCTACTGCCATGAGTACTGCAGATACCTGCGGCGCTTCGGGCGGGACAAGGTACCACTATTACTGCTACTGCTATGAGTACTACAGATACCTGCGGCGCTTCGGGCGGGACAAGGTACTCCTATTACTGCTACTGCTATGAGTACTGCAGATACCTGCGGCGCTTCGGGCGGGACAAGGTACTCCTATTACTGCTACTGCTATGAGTACTGCAGATACCTGCGGCGCTTCGGGCGGGACAAGGTACTCCTATTACTGCTACTGCTATGAGTACTGCAGATACCTGCGGCGCTTCGGGCGGGACAAGGTACTCCTATTACTGCTACTGCCATGAGTACTGCAGATACCTGCAGCGCTTCGGGCGGGACAAGGTACTCCTTTTACTGCTACTGCTATGAGTACTGCAGATACCTGCGGCGCTTCGGGCGGGACAAGGTACTACTATTACTGCTACTGCTATGAGTACTGCAGATACCTGCGGCGCTTCGGGCGGGACAAGGTACTCCTATATCTGCTACTGCTATGAGTACTGCAGATACCTGCGGCGATTCGGGCGGGACAAGGTACTACTATTACTGCTACTGCCATGAGTACTGCAGATACCTGCGGCGCTTCGGGCGGGACAAGGTACTCCTATATCTGCTACTGCTATGAGTACTGCAGATACCTGCGGCGATTCGGGCGGGACAAGGTACTACTATTACTGCTACTGCCATGAGTACTGCAGATACCTGCGGCGCTTCGGGCGGGACAAGGTACTCCTATTACTGCTACTGCTATGAGTACTGCAGATACCTGCGGCGCTTCGGGCGTGACAAGGTACTCCTATTACTGCTACTGCTATGAGTACTGCAGATACCTGCGGCGCTTCGGGCGGGACAAGGTACTACTATTACTGCTACTGCTATGAGTACTGCAGATACCTGCGGCGCTTCGGGCGGGACAAGGTACTCCTATTACTGCTACTGCTATGAGTACTGCAGATACCTGCGGCGCTTCGGGCGGGACAAGGTACTACTATTACTGCTACTGCTATGAGTACTGCAGATACCTGCGGCGATTCGGGCGGGACAAGGTACTACTATTACTGCTACTGCCATGAGTACTGCAGATACCTGCGGCGCTTCGGGCGGGACAAGGTACCACTATTACTGCTACTGCTATGAGTACTACAGATACCTGCGGCGCTTCGGGCGGGACAAGGTACTCCTATTACTGCTACTGCTATGAGTACTGCAGATACCTGCGGCGCTTCGGGCGGGACAAGGTACTCCTATTACTGCTACTGCTATGAGTACTGCAGATACCTGCGGCGCTTCGGGCGGGACAAGGTACTCCTATTACTGCTACTGCTATGAGTACTGCAGATACCTGCGGCGCTTCGGGCGGGACAAGGTACTCCTATTACTGCTACTGCTATGAGTACTGCAGATACCTGCGGCGCTTCCGGCGGGACAAGGTACTCCTATATCTGCTACTGCTATGAGTACTGCAGATACCTGCGGCGCTTCGGGCGGGACAAGGTACTACTATTACTGCTACTGCCATGAGTACTGCAGATACCTGTGGCGCTTTGGGCGGGACAAGGTACTCCTATTACTGCTACTGCCATGAGTACTGCAGATACCTGCGGCGCTTTGGGCGGGACAAGGTACTCCTATTACTGCTACTGCTATGAGTACTGCAGATACCTGCGGCGCTTCGGGCGGGACAAGGTACTCCTATTACTGCTACTGCCATGAGTACTGCAGATACCTGCGGCGCTTCGGGCGGGACAAGGTACTCCTATTACTGCTACTGCTATGAGTACTGCAGATACCTGCGGCGCTTCGGGCGGGACAAGGTACTCCTATTACTGCTACTGCTATGAGTACTACAGATACCTGCGGCGCTTTTGGGGCGGGACAAGGTACTCCTATATCTGTTACTGCTATGAGTACTACAGATACCTGCGGCGCTTCGGGCGGGACAATGTACTCCTATTAATGCTACTGCCATGAGTACTACAGATACCTGCAGCGCTTCGGGCGGGACAAGGTACTCCTATTACTGCTACTGCTATGAGTACTACAGATACCTGCGGCGCTTCGGGCGGGACAAGGTACTCCTATATCTGTTACTGCTATGAGTACTGCAGATACCTGCGGCGCTTCGGGCGGGACAAGGTACTCCTATATCTGCTACTGCCATGAGTACTACAGATACCTGCGGCGCTTCGGGCGGGACAAGGTACTCCTATTAATGCTACTGCCATGAGTACTACAGATACCTGCGGCGCTTTGGGCGGGACAAGGTACTACTATTACTGCTACTGCCATGAGTACTGCAGATACCTGCGGCGCTTCGGGCAGGACAAGGTACTACTACTGCTACTTCTATTACTACTACTACTTCTACTGCTACTATTACTACTACTACTACTACTACTACTACTACTACTACTACTACTACCGCTACTACTACTGTTACTATAACTACTACTACAACTACTACTACTGCTACTTCTACCACTACCACTGCTACTATTACTACTGCAACTACTATCACTACTACCACTACCACACTACCATTACTACTTCTATCACTACTACTACTGCTACACCTATTACTACTACTACTGCTACAACTATTACTACTACTACTACTACTACTACTACTACTACTACTACTATTACTATCACTACTACCACTACTACTATTACCACTACCACTACTACTACTACTACTACTACAGATACCTGAAAAAAGAACTTGGAGAAGTGTTAATGTTCATGGTGTTTTCAATAACCTGTCTGTCCTCTCTCTGCTCAGAGCACGTTTTCCTTCGAGGCGGGGCGGCGCTGTGACTCCGGTGAGGGCAACTTTGAGTTTGATACGAAACTGGGGAATGCACTGTTCATTGCCGTGGAAACCGCGATCAACCACCAGCGTGCCTCCATCCCCCAGCGGCAGGCGTCGCTGGGACCAGACAACCACCCACCGGTCAGCCGCAGCCTCCCGCCACGCCCTGAGGTATGCACCAATGTACAGGCTGTATGGCCTGAGGTACAACCTGATGTACACCCTGAGGTACGGCCAATGTACAACCTGAGGTGCAGCCCGAGGTATGACCCATACGGCCTGAGGTACAACCTGATGTACACCCCGAGGTACGGCCAATGTACAACCTGAGCTACACCCTGAGGTACGGCCCGTACGGCCCAATGTACAACCTGATGTACACCCTGAGGTACGGCCCGAGGTACGGCCAATGTACAACCTGAGGTACAACCTGAGGTACACCCCGAGGTACGGCCCAAGCACTTAAGAAAGTATTTTAGAGCTGAAAATGCCAGACACTGTAATGTATTTTAAACGCCTTTCGGGACGGACATTGAAATTAGCCTTGGCTGTAAATGTTGTAGTGCAGGGGCCAGCGTGGCTAATTGGGAGAGTCGGGAGATTTCCCGTAGGGCTGGTCGGGCTAATGCCGGTTAATGCCTGCCTCACTGGGCTGAGCCACATATACCAGGTCTATTCACTGGGCGGCCTGGAGGAGAGTTCTGGCCCACCAAACAATTAAATATTTTTTTATTTTTAGTAGTAGTAATAGCGCCTCATTTTTAATAAAAATACATATACATTTTTTTGGCATTATTAGCGCTACTTTTGCGTCGCTTTGCATAGCAGTGTCTGCGGCTCCGCGACCATCACCTGCCACAGCAGGCTCACGGGAAAACACGGTTCTGTCAAACAGGGTGAAAGAGCTTTTAACTAAGAAAACAGGAGGTTTATCGTTGGATGGACAGATTTCACCAAACGAAGCACAAGGACCATGTGCATCGTGTTTTGGGAGTTTTTCTCGGATTATCACGAAGCAGAAGCAGGACTCGTGGTCCGCGGCAGATGGACACGTGTTTCCCCATCTTCATCGTAACAAATATACAAGTGCCACAGAGATGCTCTTTAGTCTTCGCCCTGGTCAGCTGTGAGGACTGAGCAGAGTCTCATGTTTGAGAAGTTTTTTTAAGACCAGTTTTTAGTTTTTAGTTTTTAGTCCTGGTTTATTATTTTTATTTAGGCTACATTGTATTAATCTGCTGCTGCTTTGGTGTTTTTTTTTTTTTTTAATGACTTAAAATACTGGCATACAATCAAAACCTTTGTGTTTAGACCTGATTGTATTTAGGTCTAAACACAAAGGTTGAGCCACAATTCACATTTATTGATAAATATGCCAAATCTCGCTCAGTATGAAATGTAATTGAGCAGCCCTGGTCTGTGTAGTGTTTGTTTAGTGTGTGTATATTCTATTAATGTGTTTATTTTTCTCTTATTATAATGTATAATACATTTAAATTGGAAATAGAATGTAGCCAAATCTTTGAAAATAAATAAATAAAGCTTTTCATTATCACGTGGGCAAAGCAGTGTTTTATAATAGTTCTAGTTTATTGTTTCAAGGCGACCTGTTTGCAGTAGCCTACTTCGTCAGAGCGGCTGAGGGCTGGTCTGAGCCACAACTGACCCGGGCCAAAAATGAGTCCCTGTTGTAGTGTGTTACTTTGTTCACACTTGTACCTATCCAATCAATGAAACAGATAAAAACGTCCCTAAAGGTTTGTGACGTCTGTCCGCAGGAGCTGGATCCAGTCTACAGTTTGGTGAACGATGCCAGTATGCAGCTCACACACCAGGACAGAGAGAGCTCCTCACCGTCACAGCGCTCCCACCTGGTAAGACACAGGACGTCACAAGGATTGATTTCTTTTAAACGACATCCTCGAGGTAAACATGGACAACAAAACAACTCTTTGTAAAGTGAGGCCACATTACTCGTTAGGCTGTGTCATAACACCTTTTTAGGGAACATTAGCCATGCCGGAGTGAAGCCTAAATCATCAGCTGGAAATGTTTCACTTTAAAATGGCCATCACACTATAAGACTCAGAATCATTCTCCAAACTCTCACAGTACTCAGTTAACTGGAATAAATCCTCAATATTACCCTTGCAACCAAATAGTTGGTATGTGTCAGCCACACCCCCTCCAGTCTCACTCTGCACTAACCACATCACTTACCTAGGAATAAAGATTTCCTCCAGGCTGTCAGAGCTGTTCACTCTCAATTTTTCCCCATTACTTAAACAAATAGAAGATGACTTACAACACTGGATGAATCTCCCCATTTCAATTACAGGCCGAATCTCCATAGTCAAAATGTCAATCCTCCCTAAAGTCAACTACCTTCTCTCAATGACCCCAGTCCAACCCACCCCTGCCTGGTTCAGATCCCTTGATACAGCCACCAACAAGTTCTACTGGAAAAATAAACCCCCTCGAATCAAACTCGCAACACTACTGAAACCCAGACTACACTGTGTACCAAAACTTCTATCACTACTCATTAGCTAATCATCTACAGTTTATTCACAAATGGATCCATTCTAGCCCATCCGACCAAACCTGGATAGACACGGAACAATCATTATGTAATAAAATTCTAATATCAGACCTACCATTCTTGAATCAATCAATAAAGAAAAACTCACTCTTCAAAGCACCAACAATAGCCGGAGCTCTGACAGTTCTCAAACATACCCCTCACTCGAACAAACCATACACCAATCTGGAATAATCCTGCATTTACAAGTAATAAGAAACCTCTGCATTTCCTCACATGGGCAGAAAAGGGCATAACTCACCTCAGACACATCTTCACCAACAACACTCTTACATCTTTCACACACTTAGTTACAGAGTTTAGCATCGGGAGCAAATGCTTCCTTGAATATTCACAACTAAGATCAGCCATCCAAGACAAACTAAACACACAAACGATAAATCTCCATCTGTCACATGTAAGCTCAAATGTCATAAATATTACCCCTAAAAAATTCAATTCAAAAATATACAAAGTACTTTCAAAAACAGACAGCACGCATGCTCTGCCGATCTCAAAATGGCAACAGGATCGAGCATTTGCCGATTTCTGGTCCCAGATTTATAAAAATATATACTCAATGACCTACAACTTATACAGTTTAAAGTACTCCACAGATATCACTACACAAGCTACAGATGATCTAAAATGGGATTCACTTCAGAAACATGTTCACACTGTACACAAGGAAGCAAGGACGACTGCATTCATGCACTCTGGTCATTCTGGGAAACAATCACTCAAACACTCTCCACACCACTGCCCCCCCCCTCTCTCTGCCTACTTGGAGACACATCCACACTGCCACCCAACCAATGCAATACAAAACATCTCCTGGTGTCGCTAACTGTCGCCAAAAAGGTCATCCTCCTCAACTGGAAATCAAGGAAAAAAATTCACATTACCATATGGAAGCACCTCATTTTAGATTACATACATCTCACTACAGAACCATACCACACAGTCCACGCCCGACACAGACCATTCAGCCAACACACCCTGGTCCACTTTTATCTCCTTCCTACAGTCATAGCACCCCACAGATAGCTCAGTATACCCCTCTACATTATTCTTACTGTACTTACCTACTGAATCCATTCCTGTCCTGTTAATGTAATTATGAATTATCTGATTTTGTCACCATTCATCATCACTAATGCTATTTGTTCTTTTATTTGTCTGTTTTTTATTTTATTTTATTTTATTTTATTTTATTTTATTTTATTTTATTTTATTTTATTTTATTTTATTTTATTTTATTTTATTTTATTTTATTTTATTTTATTTTATTTTATTTTATTTTATTTTATTTATTTATTTTTATTTATTTATTTATTGACTTTATTATTATTATTTTGTTTTTTTATTATCAGTATTATTTCATTTGCGCATTATCAACAAATGCTGAGGTTGAGATGGGTCGGTTATGGCTTTAACCACAAGCAACTGTGCACATCGACTGGCATGAACTAATAATAGAGAACACAATCTTATACAACATCTCAATATCAAAGCATCAATCATTATTATAATTATTATTATTTTTATTTTTTTTTGCTCTCTCTCTTCCCCCTATTTTGCTTTTGTTGTGTGTTTCTTTTGTTTATCTGTTTATCTCTGTAATTTCCACTAATATTATTATTATTGTAATTATTATTATTGTTTTCATTATTATATATGTATGTACTCACTGTAAATACCTGACACCTGGTGCATAAATAAAAAATACATTTAAAAAAAGGCCTTCTTTGTCCCTCAGTGTCGCCTGGAGCCCCCGGTGGACAAAGCGCTCACTGCAGTGAAGAGTCTGACTCTGGAAAACAGAGACCCTCCGCTCCACCGGAAGAACCAGGTCAAACCCATCAGCAGCTGCCCCCTGCCCGGAGACCCCGCCCCCTCTGCGGCAAACCACACCCCCACCCCGACATACTCGCAGATCGGGGCTGACCGCAAGAAAAAATCCAAATCTCAGGGATCGAACGGCTCGGTGAGTGACCTCCACAGAGACGCAGTATTTATGACAGAGGGAGTACATGATCGGAGGGGTACGTGAAAAGTCCTGTACTGTTCACTAACCCAGTCTTGAGGAGGTGAAAGCGAGAAGTTTTTGTGTCGGAGAGGGAGAGGAGTGGGTGGATTTTGGAGATACGAGGTCTTTGATCGGTCTCTCATGTGGTTGTTGATCGAGCCTGAAGGTGAGTTACAGAAGACCTGGCCATCAAAGGAGAGCTGGTCTATGGAGTAGTTGGTGATCTGATGAGGGGTGGAGTTGTTGTTCATCCATCTCCTCAAAAAATGAGTGGAAACATGTATGTGATATAGAGGATAGGGCCCAGAACTGATCCCTGAGGAACAGCGGCGTCTTGACCAGCTCCCAGTGAAACACATTCAGTCCTGTCAGAGAGGTAAGGTCTAAGCCACTCCAGGGCACTGCGGGACAGTCCGACAGTATCCCGGCAGTCCAGGAGGATGGTATGGTCCACGGCGTCTGAGGTCGCTGACAGGTCAAGCAAAATCAGGAGTGATGGTGACCCTACATCAGAAAGTAATATATTACCTTAAGCTATTTTGTTTCCGTTCTATGGGCTTTATAATATGGAATCTCCCAAAAACAACTTAACAGCCTGGCTCCAAATAATATTAATGTTTCTTCCCGTGACAACAAGTGCAGTGTTACAATTACTTAAAAAAACATCTGATTACTCCTCTAAAAAGTAACTCAGTAGCGTTATTACTTGATTTCAAAAGTAACTAAGCTAGATTCCACATCACTTTATCTATTCCAGTCAGAAGATGCCGACAGTGAATAAATAAAGTGGTTTCCATGACAATTACAACCCGCGTCTGACCTCATCATGACACAGAAAAAGAGCGCCTGTTAGCTCTCTGCTGCCACCTCCTGGTTTGACTGTGATGTGCTGCAACTCCAAGTGTATCTTCCACTTTGAAGTAGTATTTTGCTTTTGAAGCCCAACGAGAAAACATGACTCTCTCTCCTCCTGTTGTTGAGTGATCTGACCAATGGGACGAGCCTCCTGTGATCGGCCTCAGGTCCATTCAGGAGGAGGGGGAGGGACTTGAGTGTTTACTTTTGAAATTCTCCCTCTCTCTCTTTCACTTTCTCCAAAGTGTCACCGTCTTTCCCTCCTGTTCCCAGTTCGAGTCGAGTCGCGGCGCGGAGTCTGAGTACTCGCTGCCCTTTGACCTGCTGATCCCTGACCTCCGAGACCTGGGGGTGGCGGGGTCAGAGAAATCCCCGGCGGCCGATCCTCTGTACGACAGCATCGACGAGTTCCAGATACGCAACGTCTTCCACAGCGACAAACCGGAGCACATCTACGACGAGCCGGAGGGCTGCCAGCACTCAGGTGAGCACAGGGATCACTGATGTCAAGAGGAACAGTATTTAGAGTAACAGTGTTTAGAGCAACAGTATTTAGAGCAACAGTATTTAGAGTAACAGTATTTAGAGTAACAGTATTTAGAGCAACAGTATTTAGAGTAACAGTATTTAGAGCAACAGTATTTAGAGTAACAGTATTTAGAGTAACAGTATTTAGAGTAACAGTATTTAGAGTAACAGTATTTAGAGTAACAGTATTTAGAGTAACAGTGTTTAGAGCAACAGTATTTAGAGCAACAGTATTTAGAGTAACAGTATTTAGAGTAACAGTATTTAGAGCAACAGTATTTAGAGTAACAGTATTTAGAGCAACAGTATTTAGAGTAACAGTATTTAGAGTAACAGTATTTAGAGTAACAGTATTTAGAGTAACAGTATTTAGAGTAACAGTATTTAGAGTAACAGTGTTTAGAGCAACAGTATTTAGAGCAACAGTATTTAGAGTAACAGTATTTAGAGTAACAGTATTTAGAGCAACAGTATTTAGAGTAACAGTATTTAGAGTAACAGTATTTAGAGTAACAGGCTTTAGAGTAACAGTATTTAGAGTAACAGTATTTAGAGTAACAGTATTTAGAGTAACAGTATTTAGAGTAACAGGCTTTAGAGTAACAGTATTTAGAGCAACAGTATTTAGAGTAACAGTATTTAGAGTAACAGTATTTAGAGTAACAGGCTTTAGAGTAACAGTATTTAGAGTAACAGTATTTAGAGTAACAGTATTTAGAGTAACAGTATTTAGAGTAACAGGCTTTAGAGTAACAGTATTTAGAGTAACAGTATTTAGAGTAACAGTATTTAGAGTAACAGTATTTAGAGTAACAGTATTTAGAGCAACAGTATTTAGAGTAACAGTATTTAGAGTAACAGGCTTTAGAGTAACAGTATTTAGAGTAACAGTATTTAGAGTAACAGTATTTAGAGTAACAGTATTTAGTGTAACAGTATTTAGAGTAACAGGCTTTAGAGTAACAGTATTTAGAGTAACAGTATTTAGAGTAACAGTATTTAGAGTAACAGTATTTAGAGTAACAGGCTTTAGAGTAACAGTATTTAGAGTAACAGTATTTAGAGTAACAGTATTTAGAGTAACAGTATTTAGAGTAACAGTATTTAGAGCAACAGTATTTAGAGTAACAGTATTTAGAGTAACAGGCTTTAGAGTAACAGTATTTAGAGTAACAGTATTTAGAGTAACAGTATTTAGAGTAACAGTATTTAGTGTAACAGTATTTAGAGTAACAGGCTTTAGAGTAACAGTATTTAGAGTAACAGTATTTAGAGTAACAGTATTTAGAGTAACAGTGTTTAGAGTAACAGTGTTTAGAGCAACAGTATTTAGAGCAACAGTATTTAGAGTAACAGTATTTAGAGTAACAGTATTTAGAGCAACAGTATTTAGAGTAACAGTATTTAGAGTAACAGTATTTAGAGTAACAGGCTTTAGAGTAACAGTATTTAGAGTAACAGTATTTAGAGTAACAGTATTTAGAGTAACAGTATTTAGAGTAACAGGCTTTAGAGTAACAGTATTTAGAGCAACAGTATTTAGAGTAACAGTATTTAGAGTAACAGTATTTAGAGTAACAGGCTTTAGAGTAACAGTATTTAGAGTAACAGTATTTAGAGTAACAGTATTTAGAGTAACAGTATTTAGAGTAACAGGCTTTAGAGTAACAGTATTTAGAGTAACAGTATTTAGAGTAACAGTATTTAGAGTAACAGTATTTAGAGTAACAGTATTTAGAGCAACAGTATTTAGAGTAACAGTATTTAGAGTAACAGTATTTAGAGTAACAGTATTTAGAGTAACAGTATTTAGAGTAACAGTATTTAGAGTAACAGTATTTAGAGTAACAGTATTTAGAGTAACAGTATTTAGAGTAACAGGCTTTAGAGTAACAGTATTTAGAGTAACAGTATTTAGAGTAACAGTATTTAGAGTAACAGTATTTAGAGTAACAGTATTTAGAGTAACAGTATTTAGAGTCACAGTATTTAGAGCAACAGTATTTAGAGTAACAGTATTTAGAGTAACAGGCTTTAGAGTAACAGTATTTAGAGTAACA
Organism: Gobius niger; assembly: GCF_951799975.1. NCBI lineage: Eukaryota > Metazoa > Chordata > Actinopteri > Gobiiformes > Gobiidae > Gobius > Gobius niger. Next base: position 36,409,697 of record NC_136852.1, on the reverse strand, counting down.
GTATTTAGAGTAACAGTATTTAGAGTAACAGTATTTAGTGTAACAGTATTTAGAGTAACAGTATTTAGAGTAACAGTATTTAGAGTAACAGTATTTAGAGTAACAGTATTTAGAGTAACAGTATTTAGAGTAACAGTATTTAGAGTCACAGTATTTAGAGTAAAGTATGACGTGACAACAAAACTTACTTTGACAGAATAAAAACTAAGACGTTAGGGAGAAAACTAGATCAAATCTTGGCATTGACCATTGCATGCACTGTTTAACATCTTAGTTAATAGACCATAAAATAGAGCAAAGTCACTGCTTTAGTGTGTGTAGCAAGGGAGTAACTTCATGTTCAAAGTTGATGGGGACATGCTGTGGCGTCGAGGAGGGGAAAGGTGGTCAACCCAATCACCACCCGATGTTTTTTTTTCTTCTTCTTTCTATGCTACAAATAAAGTCAACTGCAGACTCTCCCTTCCACCTGGCCTTTATTCTCAGAATCCTCATTGCCCTCAGCTGATGAATGAGTTTCCTTTGAGACACATAAGTTAAATTAATATCCTCTGTAAATAAACATTTGCACTGGTTTCATGTAGTGGTTCTCAAACACCAAGTACTTCTGCTTTAAAATATCAGACCAACCACTTCACAAAATATTTGAACCAGGCCAAGATATAAATATAAAAAAAGGGCTAAACCAGATCTGACATAAACCTAAATATGACAAGAAAAAGAAGAAAACAAAAAAATCATGATATCTATGACTAAACCAGAAACACACTGGACTTTAATGTATTACTAAAACATAAATGAAATCATAAATAGTTATAAATCCTAACTGTGGTACACGTACCACAGCACCTGCAAACTCCCACACACACAAAACCATGCGCGCTGCTTCTGGAGAACCACTCTTTTAGGACATTTTTTTATGAACAGGAGCGCGCGTGGCTCGGTCAGCGCTGTGGGCGTGGCTCGGTCAGCGCTGTGGGCGTGGCTCGGTCAGCGCTGTGGGCGTGGCTCGGTCAGCGCTGTGGGCGGGGCTCGGTCAGCGCTGTGGGCGTGGCACATTCACTTCTCAGTCTCCGTCAAGGGACAGTTTCAGTGTCTGAGAGTAAAACGCACACTTGGAACAGTCTGCGCGGTCTTTCCCGTGGACTTCAGCGCTCTGTAATACAGACCCGCCTGCACCTGTCACTGCCTTTGCCCAAAACCGCTCTCACGCTGCTGCTGCAGGGGAGGGAGAGAAGCGTTCGGCATTGTGGACTCCCACAGCGGGGATGAAGGGATGAGGACGGTTAATAAGCCTCTATCATTATTCTCAGGCCGGGTTTTATGTTGTGCTCATGTAGCTACACCGGAGCTGAGAGCACAGCTGAGAGGGAGCAGTCGGTCTGTCGGTGGGACAGAGAAAGAGAGAGAGAGACGGATGAGCCTGTGATCTCTCGTTTTCAGGGGAGGAAATAGTTTGTAGTGGTTCTACGGCAATTCTGCAGGCCTTCTAGTGGTTATACGGCGCATACCTGCGTATCACGTAGACTACACCACTGCCTAGTAGCGATAAGTCAGAAAAACAATGAGCCTACATACATGCTTTGTCATATTGAGCTGAAGTTGTCAGTCTGACATAACTGAGACTTACATGTTGTTGTTGGAGGAAAGAGCCACGGATGTCTTGTTTTTTTTTTCGGTGGCATTTTTAACAAAAGATCGATGTTTTCGAAAATAGCAACTCCTCATGTCACGTAGTTACGCACGCCATCAAAAGCCACAACCAATCAGATTGCATCTATCCAATCAAGCAACCGAAATGCTGGGGCAGCGGGCTTGTCTAGCATTTGCGCACTTTCGAATGGCGTCCACAAATGTAGAAAATTGGTTCAAAATATTGGTGGGGACTGTCCCTGCCCAGCCAAAGTTGGTGGGGACATGTCCACACCAGTTTTTCAGGACGTTACACCCTTGGTGTGTAGTCACTATGAGAAATCACTTGTATTCATGTTTCCAGAGTCCAGAACATGGCGCCCCCTTATGGTTTGTATGTTTTTGATGGGATCCCCATTAACACGGCAGGGCTGAATTTGAAGCCGCTTTGATGCATCATATTTGAAGAGAGACAATAATGAATACAATCATCACAGCCACTGTCGTCGACTCAGCGGGACGTTAGTGCTGGTTCCATAATCCCAGACTAACACCAGTGGAGCTGCCCCCCCCCGCGGCAGCATTAGACCACACGACTGAGCTACACATGTGACAGAACCAGAGCTAGGCTGTTTGTTTGGTTACAATGACTTTGTCTTTTTGTCTTGTGCATCTTCTTATAACGGAGAGACCATTATCGATCAAAATCTCTTGGGGCCCCCAATAATAATATATTTACTCTATTCATTCGATGTTGTTTGACTCTAAAATGACATTAAGAATTTTATACTCACTACTGCCACCTCAGGTCATACGTATAACTGCACCTCCTACGTTTTTAAACTCCGTATAGTCCCTTTAAAGCAACATCATCATCTTTGGAGACAAGCTTTGAGGGCCCCTTGTTTTTCCACTGTGGGATTGAGAACCACTGTTTTAGGGAAATAAGGAAATGCTGCGTGATCGTAAATGACTCTGCTGCTGCATTTCCTTTTGGAAGATTCCAGCTGTGATTCCAGCCTGCATGAGGATTTTATTTATTTATTTCACCATTATTTATCCAGGATAAAAGTCTTTTTCAAGAGATGCAGAGGAACAACTTCACACACAAGTTAATCACAAATAAACATTACATAATTAAATCAAGATAATACAGCTGTCCCGATAAACAAGGAGAAATTTGAATCACTTTTACAGTTTTTTTTCCCCTTTAAAAATGAGCTTCTTCAAAAACGTGTGATTTGTGTGTTTAGTTCCAGGCGTGGGCGCGGGATCCACCGCGGCGCCGGCTTCGCTGTACGACGAGCCCGAGGAGATGCGCGGCGAGGCCTGGAGGATCATGGGAACTGAGCAGGACCCGAGAGGACACGAGTTTCCCTACAACCCGCGCGCCGACGACTACGCGGTGCCCAAACACGCCCAGAGAGCCTTCCCCGAGCCGGCGCCGGGGCCAGAGGGGGCGCCCGACCGGGACCAGGGTGTGGACCAGGAGGACGAGCGGCCAAAAGACTCCCCCTACAACAACCTCCCGGCAAAGATGGAGGACAGGCTGTAACGGAAATGTCTCAATGACTCTACGGCTAGTTTTCCCCTTTACGATGCTTATTTCACAGCGTTTTGTCACGAGGGAGCCGGAGGTTTAGGAAGTAGCTACATCATGCTATTCATTCATAAATACAATCGTAATAGTGCAGTACAAAAATACTTCAGTTTGTGAAACAAGTGTGAAATGTGGTCCAAGTGTCACTAAAACCCTCTGTCAAAAACTCTGGGTGTCCACGAAAACATCCCATGTAAAAAATAGTCTGATGTGCACATACAACTGGGCTCAGCTATCCTCCACCTCGACCCATCATTCACTTAAAGGGACTCTACGGAGTTTAGTGGCTGCTCCTTAACTGTGGAACGCCCGGCCACCACACCTGAGGGCCCCACAGTCTCTGGAGGCTTTCAGAAGAGGACTCAAGACTTTTCTGTTCCCTTATTAACATTTTAACTTCAACTTTTGTGTGCTTTTATTATTTTATTATTGTCAGTTTTTACTTGTGCTGTAGCACTTTGAGATTCCCATGTAAAGTGCTTTACAAATTAAAGGTATTATTATTATTATTATTATTATTATGTTCAAATGAAGTATTTTCCTCCCCCTGCATGTTCTCAGACCTGTTAAATCCTGCACTGTCACTCACAAAGTTCTTACTTCAGGTCCGATGTGCCGTCATCCACGAGCTTAATATAGAAGGTGCAGTTACAGGCATGACCTGAGGTGGCAGTAGTGAGTATAAAATGACCAACTTGCATTTAGCCCCTTTAACCTCTTAACCCCCGCCTAAACCCAGCACATTTTCTCCAGTTTGGCTTTACCCTTATTAAAAACTTGAAAAAAGCGACAAAAACAAGATGAAAACATAACAAAAGCGATGAAAAAGCAACAAGCATGTGACAGAAACGTGATAAAAAGACACAAAAGAGCAACAAAAAAGCGTTGAAAAACCAGGATGAAAATGAGAAAAAAAAGAAAAAAAAAAAGTTAAAAACAAGGCTGAAAACGCATGTTGAAAATACAAAGAAAAATCCACAAGATAGTGACGGCAACAAAGTGAGGAAAAAGATCCATTTTGATCAGTTTTGATGGTCTTAGCTTTCAAATGAGGCACTGGCCTATAAGAAACATATACATTTGGGTAAAGCTGAACTGAAGAAAGTTGGGCGACTCACAGGCTAATTCTCAGTGGTCAGACCAGAGGAGAGAGAATGGGACCATTTGCCATTTTAAAAAGTGGGGGAAATAGACTAGTAGTCGTCCTAAATCCCAGTCTCACAGTGGCTTAGTGGTTAGTGGTTCTCACACAGAGGGGCGGGGCCTGAATTGAGGTCATTATATTCCGCTTCTGCCCTGCACTACTGCACAGTGGAACTGTTTTTGACCGTAAATGGATTCGCTCTTCGTAGAATAACCATGGGACGCGTAGTGTAGGGCCCCCGTCTGGCTTTTTGCTTAGGGCCCCAGAAGGGCCAGCACTGGCTCTGATTAAAAAATACATACAGTACTGGTCAAAGGTTTGGGGTGACCCAGTTGTGTAGCTTCAACAGTTTTCATAGTGCTGCATGAGGGTTTTCCATTAGTGAACACAAATACCATTAGAACCTCTGCACACCCGTATTCTATCAAACAGTTACAGTTACATTTTATCAAGTGCTTTTCTTTCATTTTAAGTGACCCTAAACGTTTGAACAGTACTGTGTATATATAATTATATATACCTGACGTGTGTAGCCTGATTCAGACGGTCATTCCAAGAAAAACAGACATGTTTTTCTGTGAATCCTGAAACACTTTTTCAGGTTAGAGGGGCCATATTGGACTCCATCTTTGTTTATAGTCTGCTCTATGTAAGGATTAAACAACAAGGAGCCGCATTAGACGGTTATAATACACGACTCCGCTGCGCGTCGTGGTTTTCTTGACTCCGCTTATACCAGGGTCTCACACACGTAACTTTTATAATAAATGTGTTTTTCATTTACTAAACTCACTAAACATGCCAGACTACGGGACTATTTTGTGTGGATTATTAGCCGGTCAC
>NC_136852.1:36394478-36396978 GCF_951799975.1 Gobius niger | reverse complement strand
TCCCATTCGCACAAACAAACTCCGATTAAAAATCGGAAATATACATTTTATTGACCTTTCAACCCTGGACGCAGCAAATGTGAAAAAGTGACATTGGGCGCGACAGCGCCCCCTCCAGGTGCAGAAGAAAAATTGCATTATGGGAAAAAAATTAGTTTGTCGGAAATGGATGAAATTCGCCACAAAAATAGTTGATGGCATCCCGATCCAAAAAGCCAATGAGACCCATATCGTATTTTCTACGGTGTTGCCATGGTGAATCAAAATACATTGCGTCTATGGAGGCGGGACCAACCGGGGCCAACGTCAACTTTGTCGTAGAGCGACGAGATTCGGTACAGATATTCGTCATGTGACGACAAACAAAAAATATCATTGTGGCCACGCCCCCTGACAAACCGGAAGTCCGCCATTTTCACAGGAAGCCTGGAGAATGCTGAGTCAGCGTTTTCGGTGACATCGCATTTTAACGAACTCCTCCTAGGGCGTTTCACCAAATGAGCTCAAAATCGCTCCAGCTCATCTCGAGATGTGGGGCATCAAAAGTTATCCAAATTTTTTGGCTAAGTTTTACGGTTTGTTTGCGGCGAAGCCGCAATCTTTACGAAGTATTTTGCGATTCATCAAAAACTAAAAATCGCTCCCATTCTTACAAACAAACACCGATTAAAAATCGGAAATATACATTTTATTGACCTTTCACCCCTGGACACAGCAAATGTGAAAAAGTGACACTGGGTGCAATAGCGCCCCCTTCAGGTGAAAAATAAAAATTGCATTATGGGAAAAAAATTAGTTTGTCAGAAATGGATGAAATTCGGCACAAAAATAGTTGATGGCATCCCGATCCAAAAAGCCAATGAGACCCATATCGTATTTTGTACGGTGTTGCCATGGTGACGCCCGGGGCCCCCAATGTTATCATAATGGGGCTGAAAAATAAATCTCACATTATACAACATTTCAGCGCGTTAGCGCCCCCTGTCAGGAGCTTGTGGACAGTGGTCATGGAAGTACGGCCCGTCAGGGCCGTCTGATGCTAATTGTGAAATTAAAAAAATGATGGGCGCGCTAGCGCCCTCTGCAGGCTGGAGCCATTGTTCACATGGAGAGGCTAAAAATGTTGTTTTGATGTTTACTGACAAAGATTAATGGCACATTGGGGCAATAAAATGCAGTGTGGCAACGCTGGCGCCCTTGGTAGGGTTGTGGCAACAGAGGCGCTAAAGGAGGCACGGCCCGCGAGGGCCGTTCGATGCCGCTTGCGGCTTTAATTAGGCCCGAGCGGCCTGCCGTCGCAAGGGCCTATTGTAATCGCAATCACAGCGCAGTGCGCGCAGCGCACTGAACCTAAGTGCGCGGAGCGCACAAAAACAGCGCGAAGCGCTGTCCCCATGTCAACCGTAAACTCACCATGTAAAACAGTGACAGCCCACACCGGAGGTGTGGGCCCTTTATACTTATTATTGCATTAAAATGAATGGGGGTATATAGTGTGAATGGGGGTATATAGTGGATGACGAGCGCGAAGCGCTCGTCATCCACCCAGGAACCCCACGGGTGCGTGCGGATCGTTGAAAGCTTTCCAAAAATGTATAATATGATATCGTCGCGAAAGCGACTATATTGTTTTTGCCGAAAATATTATTATTCTTTCTTTCTTTCTTCTTCTTCTTTCCGTCTTCTTCTGCTCTTTGAGCAGGAATTTGACCCCCTGAACATAGTCGAAAACTCACAAAATTTTGCCCAAAATTCAGGTTCGGTGAAAAATTTATTTAAATGTGTGTTTTATATTGGGGGGGAAAAAAATGGCGCGACAGCGCCACCTACAAAAATCAAAATACATTACGCCAATGGGGGAGGGGCCGAAGTAAACTTTGTCTTAGAGCGCTGAGATTCGGTACAGATATTCGTCATGTGACGACAAAAAAAAAAAATTATTGTGGCCACGCCCCCTGACAAACCGGAAGTCCGCAATTTGGACAGGAAGTCCGGAGAATGCTGAGTCAGCGTTTTCGCTGACTCAGCATTTTAACGAACTCCTCCGAGACCGTTTCACCAAATGAGCTCAAAATCGCTCCAGCTCATCTCGAGATGTGGGACATCAAAAGTTATCCAATTTTTTTGGCTATGTTTTACGGTTTGTTTGCGGCGAAGCCGCAATCTTTACGAAGAATTTTGCAATTCATCAAAAACTAAAAATTGCTCCCATTTGCACAAACAAACTCCGATTAAAAATCGGAAATATACATTTTATTGACCTTTCACCCCTGGACACAACAAATGTGAATTAGTAACATTGGGCGCGATAGCGCCCCCTCCAGGTGCAGAAGAAAAAATGCATTATGGGAAAAAAATTAGTTTGTCGGAAATGGATGAAATTCGGTACAAAAATAGTTGACGGCATCCCGATTCAAAAAGCCAATGAGACCCATATCGTATTTTGTACGGTGTTGCCATGGTGAATCAAAATACATTGCGTCGATGGAGGCGGGGCCAA